>NC_056748.1:865105281-865200281 GCF_019279795.1 Protopterus annectens | reverse complement strand
GGTTTAGGTATTTACCTTACCTACACATGGTACAGGGTTAGATTCTCACCTTTGAGGGAAATTAGCTAGACTTAAAAATGGCTCCCAAGGTTAGCTAATCTAGTATGTATCTATGAACCTGTGACAGCCACCAGCAAATTCAGTTCAAAATAAATGCACCAATCATCATTATTTATACTTTCTCAACTAATGGATAATGTTCAGTCTTATATGCTGTATTCATGTATAGGAAGTTAATTCTGACCTGTGAACTATTTTTGCATAGATCAGATTATTTCAGAACTGAACTATCTTCTAGATATTGAGGTGTTCCTGTTGTAAAATGGTCGTGAGTTGTCTGTTAAACCTGAATGTGTTATATTGACATTGGTATCCTCTGACGTGGTGTTTTCCATTATTTTAATAGATTATGTGATGTGTTTGTTGATTAAAATTTCATTCTCATCCTTGTGTTGTTATTATACTAAAGGTTGTAATAGCTTCCTAATTTATGTAATAATTTCTAAAGTTGGACACCTTAATTACTAAAATTAGATAAAACAAACAAAAATCACTGGAACCATGAGCAGTTAATTAGCAAATGTTTATTCAACACAAAGGAGACTTAAAAATGCTAGTGAAAAACTTCACCTAGTACACTGCTTCTTCAGGCATACTAATGGGTAATAGTGTCTATACTTATACAAGAGCATAATCACATGATCTGATAATTAGTCTAATTTCTGGTATTCCTTTAATAAAGGTTTTAAAGAAACATAGCTATTTAGGCCAGGTGCAATATGCGCTTGTAGATGTAAAATCCAATTAAGCTCTTCTTTTTCAGTTTGATCAGTAACACTTTCCCCACATAAATTATTATTAATAACTTTCAAAATAGAAACTTAAAACTATGTTCAGGTCCCTTATCTTGTAATATGTTTAAATGGGGCGTTCATAACTACTTCTTTTCTAATGTCAGACAGGTGATTGCAAATGGAGTCTTTTAATCTTCGATTTGTTTTCCCCACGTAATATGCTTGGCATAAAACACATCTAGCCAAATAAACAACATCTCGAGTTTCACAATTACTATATGCATTCAAAAGCTAGATCTTCTTAGAAACAGGATGAATAAAAGTCTTGTTACATGTAAAACTACAGAAAGTACATCTACCACATTCAGAAGTTTCCTTCTTATTAGTGTGTGGCTTTCTCTCCAAAAGCATTTGCTCCTTATAACATCGCATCTGTTTCAAACTTTGATTATTCTTGTAACCAAAATATGGTCCATCCTCAACTAACATTTATAACTCTGGTATATTTTGTAAGATGTGCAGTGTTTCATAATAATTTCTTTAACATTAATTGTCTTTTGGTTGTATATAAGTAAACATCTAATTTTATACTTTTTACACGTGGTAACTTCTTCATCTTGAGTATTCTCTGAAAAAGTAGGATTAGCTATGGTGGGCCTACATTTTTAACCTCCTCACATATACTTTGCACTTTTCTCTGTATTCAGAAAATCTTTACTGGTATTTAATTGTATGCACATATTTTCATCAACTGTTTCACTTGGCTGCCCTGTAGAGTTGATTTTTAACTATATTATTAAACATGTATGCACTATCAATAACTCACTTCTTGTGAGGAAACACATCTGCTTCTGTGTTTCCCCAGGCCTTATAGTACTGGTTGGCACGCAGGACTCATTTTTTTTGTGAGATCGCAAACCAAGGAGGACTGTACAGTGCAAACCTTCAGAGATAAGGATGCTGATCTGTTACTTCATTTCTACTGCAAGCATCACTTATTTTCACTGTCATCCATTGAATTACATCAGCATGTCACATGGGTATGTAACATTACCTCAGAAGTGTATTCATTGGGCAAAAGTGTGGAAGGGGGACATTGTGCAACTGTTAAACTGTAAGTTTGTTTTTTTTTTTGTTTTGTTTTTAATAATGCCGGTAGACTGGTTGTAACAAGAAGGCAGCTGGAGATTTGTTGTTGTAAATGTGCCCACTTGTAAAAAAGTTCAATGTTTTGACCATTGCAGACATTGAGACTCTTGCACATGGTGATCCAGATTCCAAAAGAGTTCTTCTCAGTTCTTTGGTGGAAGTATGCTCTGACTCTGAAAGACCTGTTCTCGGTGTAAGTGACTTACAGTGGTGCAGACCGGCCCTAATTCTGAAAGACCTGTTTTCCGTGTAGGTGACCTACTCTGGTGTAAGCCTGCACCAATTCTGGAAGACCATCTCTCTCTATCAGTGACCTAGTCAGGTGTAAGCTTGTCCCAATTCTGAAAAACTTGTTGGTGTAAGTTACTTAGTCCAGTGTAAGTTTGCCCCAATTCTGAAATACCCATTCTCCATGTCAGTGACCTACTCTGGTGTAAGCCTGCCCCAGTTTTGAAAGACAGTCTTTGTGTCGGTGACCTACTCAGTTATAAGCTTGTTCCAATTCTGAAAGACTTGCTCTTCAGTGTAAGGACTACAGATAAACAGATTTACACCAGAGGCTAGAGGCTAGATTCCAAAAGACTATCAGTGCAAGTGGTCACTTTCATTGAAAGGAAGTCTTTTGGAATTTGGCTTGATATTTATTATACTGTTTAAAAGACAGGCCTGACCTAAATCAGTGGAAAAAGCATTGTTTATTTTTGGGTGCAGTTGCCCTTTAATGAGTTTTACAAATGTGATCAAGAAACTGTAGTTATTCAGTCGAGGCACATTAGTATGGGATTACATGCATTATTGAAATCTTGCAGTGCAGCTCCTCAGACCAGTTCATAGAGAAAAGAAAGCATCAAAACTGCAATGAATGTTCGTCTAGTCTACTGCTGGTCTGGCAAAGTCCAATGTTTGTTGCTTGCAGGTGTAACTGATGTTTAATGCATATGAGATGATGTTTATCATCTTTAACAGTTAAATGCATCAGTTAACTCGCTTTATTGTGGGTCAAGTCACCTAGCCAGAAGCTGTTGAAGATTGGGGGGGAGGAGTGGGGGTGGAGGGTGAGAGGGGTGCTTATGATCTAAAAAGGGCAATTTTTAAAAATATTTACTACCACAGCATAAGTTGACTTGGAGGACATTTTAACCTTAGCTAATTTCCCTTTTGATGCTTGAATTAACATTTCCTGATTGATCTTACCTGTCCCATGGCTGATATTTGTATATTAGCCCTAGTGAGGATAAATGTGTTCATACTGTAGATAATTTGAGGGGACCCATGTAAGGGATGCAGCATTTAGGAACTGCCTGTATCCATTAGTGGCATGAGGGACAATCCTGGAGTACATTTTCTATTACCCATCCTTAGATCCAAGTTGCATTTGAATGCGGACAGTGATGAGCTTTGTTTTACTTGAATGGATAGTCTGTCCTGGAACAGTGGTAGCCTCTGTGATATACATCCATCGCTCCACAACATTCAATTTAGATACCTGGACTGAGTATTTTTGATGCCATTTGACGTGCTGATGTTCAGTAGGTCTGTCTGTATTAGGTTGGAGGATGCATTCTATGCCAGACAACGTCACCTCTAAGCACTCTGTAGGATACTGACTATAGTAGTAAATCTTTGAGGTGGTCTATGCAAGACCTATTGTTTAGGACTTTTATATTTTTAGTAAGGTATCTCTGTGGGTATTCCAAGTGTTGCATTTGTCTGGACAGATACATGCCAAAGTGGGCATTATATAAAATTATTGATCTAATGAGGGTTTGTAAATGGGGACAATAACATCTCTAGATCTAGTCACAATCAACATGTTTATAAGCTGTGCAATGTAGAAGGACTTTCTTATGACTCTGGGCACATGGTCAAAAGTTAGGTCACTGTGCACACAAGTTCCCAATTGCCAAACAACTGGGTCGGTTTTCAGGGGGCATTGTCAGTTTGGCAGTTCCCTGGAGTAGATGACTTCCCAATGGATACAATAATGTATTTCATGGCGTTTAGTTTCAATTCATGATTCTGGCACCACTTATTGTTTGGGACAAACCTTCTTGCATGATGGTTAAGTCATTTGGGGATTCAATAACTGCTCCTAGCTTGCAGTCATTTCAAACTTAAGTCAGCCAAAGCCCTTTGGTATTTCCTTTTACTTTTGAGATATGTATGCCAAATGGAAAAAGTCTCAGCACCGAACCCTGGAGTACTCCATTGGTGACTGGTCTCTTCCCTTATTTTGAGCTCCTGCATCCTGTGAGCAAGCATGCATGTTTGCATTCTTTGATTCACCTTCCTGACTGTATTAACCTGATTGTATTAAATTATATTATTTGTATAATATAACACCACTTGTTAGAATGTTTTAAATTTGTAGTTTGGAACAGTCTTCTAGTAAGCAATGAAACAAAATGTATGAACCAATAATGACAAAACTACCTATTTCAGAAAATTTCAACCATAAAAGCCACTTCTGTCATTACAATCCACCAATATCAGTAAATATGCAAAATCTCTGCAGAAGTAAGTCATTTAAATAATTCCACATTAAAGGGATCTGTAACTAATGAAAAAGGTTGCTGCTAGCAAACAACTTTATATTTAATTGTTTCATCTACAAATAGTGTCTTTTGTCCTTGAAGAATAAATTGCCTATGCTTGCATTAAATGATAAGCTAGTAATTTTGCAATGAGGAATGGATGGTAAACTGATAACAGAAACATAGTTACTAGGTAACTCCTCCAAAGGAGGACATTTGTAGGACTGCAGTATCCACTCCCTTTAAAATACAACACAGTACAGTATCGGCAATCCATCTGCATACTGAGGGAGTAGAACCCACAGCCTTCTGCATCAAAAGCAAGTATACTACCTGTTGTGATACTAGCAATGCAAACAACTTGGCATAAGTAGCACTAAACATCTCTTCCCCTGAATCTCTCGGCTCCTTGTAAAATCCACTTGACACTCCACTAAATCTCTTAACTTTGCAGCACAAGAAATCTGGAAAATGACAAAATTTATTTGGGGGGGCCCAAAACCATGGACCCATTTTAAATATTGATTGTATAATCTTAGAAAGTTGCTGAAATAGTGTTTTGTGTTACCATGTGTTTCCTGAAAGATAGGAAGACTGAAACCTAAAGGGCTGTCATTGTTTAGTGAATTCAGTTCTCACTTTAAAGAAATCCCAATCCCTCAGAGCCACACGCTCCAGGGATCTAAACCTTGTCATCACAATGAACAAAACATGCTGGAGGGATAGGTTCCTGACCCAGAGACTACCCATACTCTGGAATAGACTGCCCATACATGTCAAGCAGAGCGCCTGCTTGGCCCTCTTCAAAAGGAACCTTGATGATTGCATGGGAGATAGGAAATTCACCCCGGGGATCACGTCCGTCGCCCGGCTAGACAGGGGTCCAGGGAAGTAAATTTTGTGGGAAGAAATATCCGAGGAATTGTTTGCTAGGCTTGTTTAGGCCCTAGGGCAGATAGCCTAGTACCAACCTATGAACTGATTTGTCAGAAAACCACACATTTTAAGAGGAACAGGCACAAAGTATGAGCCAAATATTCTGTGAAAATCTGGACAGTTAAGAGCTATGACAATTCCCTGAATCGCAAGTGATGGTATGGGTAGAGAATTCAGGTTCTTGTTTGGGCCAGAGTAACACTAACCACCAGGCATACCTAATTGGGGCATTTTACACACGCGCACACAGACACGCGCACACACACGCGCGCACACACACACGCGCACGCACACACACACGCGCACGCACACACACTCCTGCAAATAAAAGAACAAACCTCTCCTTATCAGCATGACTCTGGCAGCACCAACAGAACAGCGGCAGCATATCTCCTGTAACGCAGAGCAATAAGAGAAGAACAGCTAGTTTAGTTAGTTTAACTTCCGCGCGCGAATCCATGTTCGTGTGAAAACTACACTTCATTAATTTTTCCCAACAGGTCTTGCAGCTGTAAAAGTGTGGGGGCTGCTCCTGGCTGTATGGTTCCGGCGCCCATGCACCTAGCCTTACATAGAGTTGTACCTTCTTCAGCAGAAATTGGGATAACGGCGAGGACAGACTGTGATTTCAGTTCTTGAGACCTAATATCAATATACATCTGACTGAACTGACTGGGACAGAAGTAATAACTGCAGAGATGTGTACAAAACATAAACCCGATTTTGGTATATTTTTTAACTTTTTAATCAGGTGGATGCAGAGATCATAATTGCTGTTCTTCCAGTGTGAATCCTAAAAATTTTGTCTGGTTAAGTGATTTGCTCAGAGTTGCCTTGTGAATATGAAGACAGAATGATCAACCTCAGGGCCGTAGGATGAAGTGCGTTAGAGATGCAAAATCTTAATTATGTGCATTTTATTATTAGACATTTCCACTTAAAGTACTAAATTTTTGTTCTTGTAAAAATGAAGCTGTGTTGATGAAAACCATAAAACTAATATAAAACCAGTACATTTTCTGCATTAAGTGAAGTTTTTACTTGTCCTGTCCTTTTAAAGTCGTTATGATTAACCAGTCTGACTTTAGTAAGCAAGATGTATTGATTAAAATGCTAGAAACAGCTAAGGAAAACACTTCCAAGAATACTGCATGGGCCTGCAGTTCAGGTATTGCATTCATCTTGTTTACCTACTGCAAATGTAATCAAAGTTGTTTTTTTTTTACATAAAGTTTTCTCACACTTTTTTTCCCATGCAGCCTCCTGAGCCATGCTTTTAATGAGAACATCTTTTCTAATATATTTTTGGGGCTGCAGATGGAAATAATGTGAGAGTGAGATTGAGATTAGAATGTAAATAACAAAAATTGAGCATAATGCTTTGTGTATACAGTTGTGGTAAGTAGTTGTTTATGGGATTGACTTGCAATTCCAATCACTGTGTTCACATTTGTTTTCTGGTTTACTGGTACAACTAGCCCTCTGTAGAAATGATTTTATTGCTGATTAGGATAAAGCTTACAAAGTGATACTAGAGCCCCTCTCTGTAACCTAATTAGGATATTGTAACTAGACCTTTCATGCAGCTAATCAGAAGAAATAATTGCTTTAGCGATTTCTATAATGCACAGTGGAATACTGTCAGCATATCAATTGATATAAATTCATACTGACATCTAAAACTTGTGTAAACATTATACAATCTAGGCTGCCTTATGTGTCCATTAGACAACTCAAATGTGATGTGCCACACAAACAGCCTCAGTGTGTACTGTAAACAAGTTATTGCTGTAACCATGCTATGCTATTTGCTCCAACACGGGGAGAATTCCATCTATCCACCTTCTAGTTAATCCAGAATGTGTACATTCAGTCCTGTTTCCATTTCAAGTGAGCACACAGAACCTTGGCAAAACCAAATGGTTATACATATCTGACTAGGCTTTGGTTCAGATTTAAAATTTGCACACAAGTCGCCCTTCCTAGTGGCATATCCAAATGGCTGGTGATAAGTTAGTGATCTAGGTGCTAGGGGAGCCAGGTGGGGGAGACTGACACCACTTTGCCTATCGTGGAGAGAGGAAGGTAGTACCATTTTCTGCAATACTGACACCTGCTGGAGAGAAAGTTGCATGGTGCAGTGGGTTCAGGTATGTGCTTGACTCTACCAAACCATGGTGTTTTAGTTTTTATGGTGTGTGTCTGTGTTAGTGTGTGCCCAATCACAAACTAAAGCTTTCCAGGACCTCACATCTCCTGAGCAACTGCATATCATCCCACAGTCCGTTCTAGCCATACAGAAACAACTGGATTACTATTTTATGGGAAGGCTGAAGGATGGCAGGCAGTGAGAATTAAAGTTTGGGAGATCCTGGCCTATGCCCATTGTAAGGAAATTCCTGCTACTTTGCATCTCTGCAGAACTTAAAAATAAAATGCAGTGTAACTGTTAAAATAATAATAAAAAATGTCAGCACTGACTCATTTGTAATGGGTTTAGCACTTTTGTTCTCAATAATAGAGTTCTGATAAAGTTCTTGTATTATTGAGAATGAAAGTGCTAAAACTTTTAAAAGTGACTCAGTGCGATCTTTGTGCTAGCCTGTTTTTATTTTAGTAGTCACTGCAGAAAACTCTGCTCAAATTCTGGCTTTGTTAATTTTTTTGCATATTCATAAGTTTTTTGAGAAGCTTGGTTCTCGTTTTTTCTAAAACTCTAGCTGGTTACTTTTTATTAAAGAGAATTGTGACTGGGTCTCTAATCATAACCAAATTGTTATATGTTTAAAAAAATGAATATAAATAAATTTACCTCAATGACACAGCAAAGTGAAGCTGGAGAAATGAATCAACATCTGTTCTGAGAACATGTAACTGCTTGTTTATTAAAAAAGCCAGATAAACCTGTTTGTGTAGTTACATGATCCTTAAATTACCAGTTACAGTATAAGCAGGAGAGAAGGAAGAAAGAAAAAAGAAAAGAAAAAAAATGTGTCCAAGTACCAAGCGTTCTACAGCTGTAACACACTTAGAGCTGCCTCACCGACTGTGGCCAGAAGTGGTGTGTGCATTTGATCCTCCAACAGCTTTAAAAGCTGTAATGCACTTTATGTTGCCTCTTGAAAAGTATATTGCAGCTTTTAATGCTGATTCAGCTTCCCATTGCTATAGTGTGACACTAGAGGTTGACAACACTGAAAGGAGTTTAACTTTCAGAGTTGTGATTTGGTTTCCAGAAACAGATGCCAAGAAACTCACTTCATGAACAAAGCTTGTGAAGTGGGTCTTGATATCCATATTAAGAACTCAGTCATGTTTATGGTCAGTGAGGCTCAATCATAATTCTTTCTAGTGCATACAGTTTTGTCCATGTGCTATTAGTTAAAGAAAAAAGAAAAAGTGTAGTAACTTTTAGTTTCTCACCAGCTTTTAAAGCTGATAGGGAGAAGCAGTGTCTGTTTGAAGAACAGTGAAGTATGCAACCGTGTTTAAAGCTGTTTTACTTTATGCTGCTGTTCTTTGCCCGTTTGCAGTGATTGCTGTCATTTCCTAGTGCAAAAACAGATCTTGAAACTGTGAAACACTGAAAAAAACAGTGCTTAGGGTGCTTAACAAAAGCTTTTAAATCACCTTTATAATGTCAGAAAGAGGTTTAACAAGGTTATTTTTCCCAATTGTTAGAGGATAATTGGAGAGCTACATTCTCTACAAGGAGTTATGATTGGGTCTAACAAAAACCCAGTTGTGTATTCAAAGAGATGGACGTGAAAAAGTTTGAGTGACACTCATGGTGACTTTCTTGGCATCCATGCCAAGGAAAAACACGATAGGAGTTCTAAGTGTCTTTATAGCTTTAAAAGCTGCAACACACATGCTACTGCACAGAGAGCATTCTCTACAGAATGGATGTGGCAGATGGAAACCTCTTTAAAAAAAACTGTTCAAACACTTAATTCTGACTGAAGAACTTTAACAGATTTGTGCCGCCTTTCTGTGCTTTCTAGCAAGAGACAAGTTCTTAACAGCACCCGGGGGTGCTTAACAAGTATTTTTCCAAGTTTTCAGACTAAATGCAGCAGTAAAAAATAAAAAGTGCCTGTCTTACTTACAAATGTATCAACAAGTTTCCCCATTTTCCAAACGTGATTGTGGCACTCCTGTGTTCCATAGACAGATAGGGAGTGCATGCACTTTAGCTTTTGACAACTCTTTAAAAATTCACTTTTCTTTGCAGTTGCACACAATTTCACAAAGTAAAAATGCACTACCCTTAGCAACTAGGCAGATTATGATAGTATATATTCCATGTGAAACCAAATTTGATGTATATTTATTTATCTGCTTGCATTTGTTAACCAAAAATAAACAGCTGGGAGGATCTGTTTGCATTGTACTCCTGAGGAAAAGGCAATCTTCATCAAGTAAAATTAATTTTGAAAACCAGTGTACACAGCAATGCAATACAAATTGCGCTGTAATTCCAGGAAAAATGGAGTATTACAGGTGAAATACATTGTTGTGTAATAAACAAATGATAACATTTACATCATGTAAATGTTTGTAAAATAAATACACAAATGAATTAAACATCAAAATTGGCAGTTAGATTACTATTACTGTTTCAGAGTTGTGGGACAGGCATTGGCTGATTACACTTTTATTGTAGTGGAGAATTATTGTACAGAGTAGAGCAGAGGTTTGAGATCATAATACGAAAATAGAGTACTGAACATTGTTATATGATATGCACTTGCAGTTGAAATTTCTGTCATTTAACTTTACAGTCTAGGGCTTCCTTTCAGTAGCACGTCTCATACTATATGGCAGTTTATTCCATGGTTTACCTATAAACATAAGAAATCTGAAATTGACAGATCTGTTTTTTTTTTTTTTTTTTTGTTATGAATATGATGACTAGCTACCATACCAATTCCCTGAACGTTCTAGGTAGAGTGCATTTCCATGAAAGTGGGGCAGTTAAAGGAATTTAAGTGTTCAGGTGTCTGAGCTATGGCTACATTTTGAGCAGTGAAAATTCAGGTTAATAATGACTCTTTGAATTGTATTACTCTCACTATCATCCATGCAAAGCAATTGTGCTGAAAACAAATGGATGTGAAAATTTAATTTATTATGAAAGAGTAAAATATCTGAACCTGTACAGTATATCGTATAGATGTTTAAGAGGAGACCCCGTGTTCAGGTATATAGAGCATTTATAGATAAGCACCTCTGGGAATGTTTGGGGTTATCAAAAAGTAGCAGAGAATCATCAGACAACCTATGCAGAAGATTATATAGGAATGACAAGTGTAGTAATTGGTTCTCGGAGAAAGTAGATGATACATGGAATAGACTATCAAATTACATTAAAGCAAGCACTAGTTTAGATATTTTTAAGAACAGCCCGGACACGTATTATGGGGAACAGTTGTTTTGGTATATTGGCAGGCTAGAAGAGCATTAATGCCCATACTTGAAATATTTATTGTGTGTATGTATGTAACCACTTTCCACAAGTGGTTACATGCATTTGCAGGGGGGGCAAGCACTGTTCACCCCTTTATTGGGGGGAGAAACCCCAAAATGTTTTACCTTGTCTACCAACTCCATATTTGGATGACAGTGGGGGCAGAGGGCAAATTCATGGTTTGCTGAAGGTTGTTTTAAGCATAAACATTTTCCGCAATTGGCAGTCACAAAAAATACTTTCAGACAACCACATTCTTAAAGATTCCTGAGTGATGAATTATATGTTTTACTATGGTGACCAGAAACAAATTCTGAGATTCTGTTGTAAGCTTACTCAAACTTGTTTTGAGGCAAGATCCTTTTTAGGAGATGGGATGAGTATATTAAGTGAAGAGAGAAAATTGGACTTAGCTGTAAGAAACTTAGCTGTTTAAATGGTGCTTTTGAGTAAATATATTTTTATATTTATTTCACATAAATGTGATGAGGATGCACTGTGACTTCTGGTACCTTATTACTGTTTTACTTTGGTTTATTTCTATTAATTTCATATAGTTTATTGAGATGCATTGATATTTTTATACTATATATTTTTTTTATCACTGAGCCTTTGACTTAATGGTCAGTTAAGTATGTCATATTTGCATATCTAGTCTATAACTCTGTCCATGGACCCAGACAAGTATCTCTTCTCCTGTAATATGAATGATGTCTTGATTAATGGCAATAGGTTGTATGATTTTTTGAGAGCAGGACAGAAGAGAAGCACAGTAGAACGTTGCAGATTAGGAATTAACAAAACATACTATGAAAAGGGAGTTGCTCTTGTGTCAGTAACCGTGGTTATAATTGCATTAATAGGGAGTGTGACAAAGGCTAATGGAATACATTTCTTTTACTGACTGCCCGTGCAGTCTTGCTGTAGATTGTTTACTGAAGTAAAGGCTACAGAAATGGAATTCAGACAGACTAAGGATTACATGAAAGGGAAGGTGTTTGTTTATGACAGTACAGCCTCAAAGCAGAGAAGAGTCTATGATACTGATCACTCAGGAAAAGGCAGTGAATTCTTTATAAGTTCTGGATGATTTTTATCAACATGAATAGATTTAACTTCTTCTCTGATGACTGTAAGATTTATTTGCAGTTATAAGATGCCATTGTTTTCATTGGAAGAATATGTATTTTTATATTTTATGTTGCTTTTCAATGGTAAATCATTTTTTTAAAGCCAGAATCTTTTGAGAACCAATGGGTTGCATTCATTTTGTAAAAAAACAATATATGCACCATATTGTTTTTCTGTACTGCTTTAAAAAGAAGGATAAAAAGGTGATTTTTTTTACTTTTAATTGAGTGATCATTGGGTAGAGAAAGATAAGCAGGTTACAGGATTGACATTAATTGTGTTGTAATGAATACCATAAGCTAGGTGATATTTAAATGCATGCAAATTTTCTAAATTATAAAACAACCAGAGATCAAGTTCCTCATAAACAACTTCATCCCAGTTTTCAAAGATGTTAACTTTAGTCTATGTTTTCAGGAAATATGGAACTGTTTAAACTGAACCCTCATGTGAGGCTGTGGGTGTCACAGCAATTTGTAGTAATTAAGATATAATTAGCATTAAGGGCATGTAGTAAATGAATCTTGCCATTATGAGTTGTACTGTAATCTGCACCAGTCCCAACTAAATAAGCTCTGCACTGTACATCTAAGAACAGAGTTATAACCACTGGCTTTCCAGGAGTTCAGCAACTTTCTTCTCAGTATAGTGCCTTACACTGCTGTCTTAGTAACAGTAACTGTGTCTTTTTTTTTTATCCCTCCTAATAACTCATAACTAGCTGTAACTTGTGCCCCAGCTCAATCTGTACATTCCCACAAACCAACTATTCCCCTGGACCTAATCTGATATTCAGGGCTGAAGAGGAGGTCAGCATCCCAATCCAATGATGTATTGCTGTCAAGTAGAAAAGTTTTTGTTACACATCCTACCTCTAAATCTGCCCCCATTCAATAGACATCCAGTAATGCAAGCATGGCATCCCACAGATGTGTACTAGGATATCCATAATGCTTTCTATGGTGCATGCTGAGAGAGTGGCACCATTAACCAAAACACACTTCCCTCCCCCAGATGGACAAACCATCAGACTCACCACTGTTTTCCTATTCCCCAGCCAGGACTGTTAGTAGTACCAAGGTTTCCTCCGCATCAGGTAGGGATCTGCCTCTCTACCACTGAGCTTGCTACCAACAGTAACTGTATCTTGACCAAACTTACTGCATGCATTCACTGATTACCTTTTCAGCATCACTTCACTACATCTTCCCAGTTTTATAGAAGCATACTGCTGTGACTGCCACGGTGGTACGGCGGTAGCGTTGTTAACCTCACAGCAAGAGGTTCTCCCGTTCGATTCTCGGCTGGGCTTGGGAGTGCCTTCTGTGTGGAGTTTGCATGTCCTCTCTGCGGTTGGGTAGCGTTCGAAAGACATGTGTGTTAAATGGGCGTGCCTTTGTTGAAAGTTGGGCATCGAGCTGGCACCTTGGCATTTCGTAAAAATCTACTGCCAATCATTAGCAGACCGGAGTTCCGCTGTGGTGACCCCTTACCGGGAAAAGCTGAAAGACAAACAAACTGCTGTCAACTAATCCAATCTAACACAACAAGGCCTCGATCACTGTATGATTCTTAAATGACCCAGCTGTACTTTTAGCTCATGGGAGTTGAGCATCCACTTTCCTCTATAGGCCAAAGCCAACAGTTACAATTTGCCAATTTTTGTGCAGTTCTCGTTGTAATACATTAAAGGAGAACTCCACCCAAAAGTCAAGTTTTTCCTTTCCAAAAAGTTTTTTTTCTTCCCTGTAATCCAAGACTTAACACTTTATATACAGGAAAAAAACATAATTTAATAATTATTTTTGCCTTTCTTGCCTGAATTTGTCTCATCTGTTACATCACAACAGCTACTAAGAGTGGCACAGTAATTAATTTAGGTCGCTCATCCCAACTACAGAGCCATAAAGAAAACAATGGCATTTAAATGTGCCTTATCTGTTACAGATTGCCAGCATCACACCTCAGATAAATAGTGTAAACTGGATTCTGAACAAAGGGTTTCAAGCTTAGTTTTCAGATGCAAATGACTTTCCCTTGAATAAAACTCAGTGCCACAAAGAAAGAAAGCAAATGTGTAAATCTAACTCTTCTTCTTGCTTTCTGTCAGTATATGATTTTGCATGATTTCTCTACTGTAATTTCTGCAAACATGCATGTTTCTTTTGGAGTTGGGGAAAGAAGATCATCATCAAAGACTTTAATTCTAGCTACAGTTTTTAAAACTATGAATGCAGCATAAGCCCTCTCAATCCAAGTAACTACTGTTAATCAAAGGGGTCATATTTCTCACACTTGAACCCTGAACTGTAGTTGTTACTTTGAAAAGAACAATTAACTCTGCTACATTGTCAAGCCTGTCATTCAAACATTCCTTAAAATGCTGCAACAGAGATGGTCACTAATGAGACTAAAAGGAAGCAAAGTAATTAAAAATATGGACTGATGAAAAGTTAGCAGATACAGCAATGCTCCCAACTGATGAGAGAGAAAACTACATTAAATGGTCCCCTCATCATAAGAATTTCTTTCTGTCATTCTTACATGACATAAGGAAAGGTGAAGGCATTGACTGTAAAACAAAATAATGCTAGCTATGGCAGCCTCCTTCAAACCATTTTGGGGTATAATGAATTAGAAAATAGTAACCATATATTTTGATACAGAGGCATTAGCAATGCAGAAAAGTTCAAGATTTGCAGAACAAACATGTTTTTTTTTTTTTCAATTTTTGGGTGCGGTTCTCTTTTAATAACCCTTTAGCCACAGTTTCTTGAAATGTGTTAAATGAAAATTCGTATGCAAGAAATTATGCAGTACAGTTTAAAATTAAATATGCAAACAGTTATGCACAAAGAAATGTAAAATAAAACCATTTTAACAACTGCATGGTATTTCAAAAAAAAACACTATTGGCTGTCTAGCTCCTAAACTGTACTAAATGAAGATGATTATAGTACGTCTGCCTCCAAGCTACAAATGTCACAAAGTCCATAGGCATTGTCTCACTAATGCTTAAAGCAAACAGTCTCCATCTTAACTGAAGTTCATATAAAATTACATAACCCCCCATGTCAAAATCAGGTCTTTCTGGGGTATAAATTCCAAATTGACAAAATGACCCCCCCCCCCCCAGAAGGCCCAGGAGATATCCCTAGTTTTCTCAGACATTCTCCCCCCTAAAATGCCTGTCTGCAAGACAGTTTCTATGAATCATAGGACTGATGGCCTGTACCATCCCTATGCTACCCCTGGCAAGGCTCAACTTGAAGAAATTCCAATGGTTCCTGAGTCAGTGTGGTCTCAGCATGCCCACCCACTAGAATTTCCAATACCACTACTACCCTGCCTCAAGAAAGAGATGCAGTGATGGATATGACAATTGTTCATAAACCCAGTGCTTTCCATTCACTCATTGACTCCATCTCTGGACCTATACACAGATGCTTCAGGTGCAGGTTGGGGAGCAGCTCTGGGTCCACATACAGTTCAAGGTCAGTGGAACCCCTCTCAGATAAAAGACCACATAAATGTAAAGCAAATAAAGGCACTGGTCCTAGCCTTATAGGCCTTCCGACCTCTCCTGAGGCCAGGACAGCTGTGAATGTACACAGACAATATAACTGTTCTGTGGTATGTAAACAAGCAGAGTGGGGGGGGGGGGCAAGATCCTACCTCCTTTGCAGACTAGCCTTACAGGCTTGAGAACTAGCTTGCCAACTGGAAATATCTCTTCAAGCGGTCTACGTCCCTTCCAGTCAGAACTCAGTGTCAGACACATTGAGCAGATACAGAGCACAGGCGCATGAATGGATGCTTCAAAGGGATGTATTCCTGGACATTGTCCACCAGTGGGGTATTCCACAAATTTGCCTTCCCCCTGAACAAACAACTTCCAAAACTTTGTGCCAGAAATCACATATTCAGGCATGGAAATCAGATGCTCTGTCGGTTTCTTGGAAGGGGAAGTTTCTTTATGCATAACTTCCCCTACCACTCATGCCAAAAATCCAGCTGAAAATTCAACAGGAAAGACCAAAACTCTTTCTGGTGACTCCCTATTGGCCAAGACTGTGCTAGTTCCCCCTTCTTCTACACCATCCAAGGGTACTCATCACAAGCTATCTCACAGGGTGGACTTGCTCACACAGAACAAGAGCTCCCTGATCCACCCACACCTGGAAACTCTTCAACTAACCCTGTGGTTGATAGAGCCCTGATTCCCTTCAGACATCTTTACTCTGAGGACATGCCTCAAGTCCTGCAGGAGGTCAGGAAACCCAATACAAGGAAATCTTACCTTTCCAAATGGAAGAGATTTTCCTTTTGGTGATTTGTTATAAACCTGGACCCGCTTACTGTGGACTCCCCCTTTGGTTCTTTCATATCTGTGTGAATTGCTCAGTGCGGGCTTAGCTTATTCCTCTATAAAAGCATATTTGTCAGCTATCTCTGCATGTCTGCCTCTTTCACCTCCTTAAGCTTCCAGATTTGAGGCCAAACAATTTCATAAAGGCATCCTCCCAGGTGACCTGTAGCCCCCTCAGAATCTTAACTTTGTGCTAGAGAAACTGACTCAAGTGCCTTTTGAGCCAGCCTTTTCTAGCTCCGCCAAACACTGTACCTGGAAAACTGTTCTCCTTGTGGCAATAACCTCCATCAGGAGGGTTTTAGAGCTTCAAGCCCTGATGGCTTCTCCACCCTTCCTGAGCTTCCAAAAAGACAGGGTTTCTCTTTGCACCAATCCTTCCTTTGTGCCAAAGGTAGTTAATGAATTGTCCTTAAACCAGGCCATTCATTTGCCAACCTTTTTCCCCTCTCCCCAAAATAATAGTGATAGGATCCTACACGCACCTGATGTACACAGACAATTCAAGTTCTATCTCCACAAGACTAAACCCTTTAGGAAATTATTGAGCAGTTTAAATAAAACAAGTGCACGGGTGAGGTATTTCTTCAGTAAAGCACTCTGAAAATTCCAAATGTATCCAGATAAAACGAAATAATAAAACGAACCATTTATTGTAGAAACAAAAGGATAAGCGCTTTCACTAAACGTAGCTTCATCAGATCCAAAACCATTGTTACAAGTACACACACTTTAAATACTTAATGCTGAATAGGCTGATTAAAATTCATGAGCAATTACTCAATTAACTAATTTAAAAAGCTATTTTAAAAGGTAGTGGTTATTTTAAAAAAGTGGAACAGATGAAATTGATGGTAATAAATATATACACATAGTAGATATATACACATATATATTTTATGTTTTTCATTACATTAGTGTATCAAGTGAAAATTAAATTGTCCTTATATCAAGTAAATTATGCTTATATCAAATGAAATTACATATTTCACAAGCATATATATATGACAGCAAGAAAAACTGTACCTATCATCACATTTATGTGTTGAGATAATGACTTGAATGATGTAATATAAAATGTATAAATTTAGGAAGATGTTGCGAGTTCATGTTTATGTCCACTAAATATATATTAGAATGTGAGTGGATGTGGATAAATTAAATAAATATATATAAACATAAATATGTATAAATATGTTTAAGTATGTTATAAATATGAACATGAATATATATGTATAAATATAAACATAAATATATATAAATAAATATGAATGAATATAAAAACAAATGTAAATATGTATGAGTATGAATGTACATATGAATGTGAATACGTATATCAATTATCATTTATGTACAACTGATAGGACATATTAGGAAATTAGACCAACTATTTGTGTCTTTCCACCCCAAGACTCTGGGATTGCCTGTATCCAAGCAGACCATCTCCAACTGGATTTCCAAATCCATTTCTTTCTGCTGTGCCTACCATTGTAAAGCCCTTCCTGGCATAGTCAAAGCTCACTCTACTAGGGCAGTGTCTTCCTCAGGGGACTTCCTCAAAGGAGTGGACACTAACTCCATTCTAGAAGCAGCTACATGGACCTCAGTCCACACCTTCACCAAACATTACAAACTGGGTTCTATCTCCAGATCCAGGGCAGGGTTTGCCAGGGTCATTCTTCATGGTTTCCTGAAAAATTCTTCTGCCACCTCCACCTGCCTTTCTGCATGAGTTTTGGTATTCTCCCTAGAGTAAGGAATAGTGCAACAGATGAACAGAAGAATGTAGATAGGTTGTGTAAGAACTTACCCTAACAATAGATGTCCTTCTCTTCTCTGTTGTAGTATTCTGTCCCACCCTCCTTCCCTACTTCCTTTGGTTCTTGGATGCATTGATTCTCTCTCCACCTGAGGCTTCAGTTCTGAGGATGGTGCATGGGTATGTTATTTTTATGGCCTACATCCAACAGCAGCCTATGTCAGACGTACCGTGCACCTTACAGTAGTAAGAGACTTTTGTGTGCTGGCCGACTTCGGGTTGCTTTGGCAGGCAGCTCTGTCATTTAAAGAATACTGCAACAGAGAAGAGGAAGACATCTGTCGTTATGGTAAGTTCTTAGACAACTAATCTTTATTTTCTTCAGCGTTGGTACACTTCACATTTTGTTACCTTTTTACAGTGTAAAAGCAGTTGCAGATTTGTATATTTTTTACATTTTGCATCTTTGCTACCATACTAATCAAATGCTTTTAATTTTTCTAGATAGAATGGCCAGAGAATATGTTCCCACAGGCAAGAATAATAAGCTTAATTTTGAATGAATGTCTTTGCTTAGATCCTGATACAACAGTCACAAAAAGCTCATAAACTGTCAGGCCTCTGTTTCCTTCCTTAATAATAGACTTCTGCTCTGATATGTTAGAAATAATGATTGCATGAGATTCCAACTTCCTTTATTAAACCTCCTTTCTGTTTTATATTTAACTAGGCATTTGTTGTTTTATTTCACTGGAAATCTGTCATACTAGATTTGTTAATAGCATCTATTGCAGTATGAGTGATGGCCTCCTTATGGCTGGTCTGTTTGTAGATATGACGAGGGCATTTGAAAGTGTTAGTCACCCATTTCTATTTAATAAACTTGGCAAACTCAGTTTGATACTAATGCTGTACTTTGGCTTAACAGCTACCTGGAAGATATTTGTGGCAACTATTCCTTTTTTGCAAAGTTTGTACCTTGAACAGTGGAGTACACAGATGGTGAGTTCTGTGCCCTCTACTCCCCTGCTGAAGATCCTTTATTCATTGACTATAGCAAAAGTACTACCAACTAAAACACACATTGTAGTCTGCTTTCCCATCTTTCAGCAACAGGGCAGAGCAACAGACTAATGATCGGTTCCTGAAAAGAAAACAGTGTAATACTAATTGCCTATTATCAAAAGCTAGCTAATCCCCCCCAACCTTACTGAAAAACTTGGAACAATCCGTAATGTAACTTAGTAAAGATGTCTTATTCTAAACTTTGTCTTTACTTTTGCACTGCATAGTGACCGGGTTGTCAATAAAAATGCTTGCCCAACTAAAACCTATGTAAGAACATTTCCAATCTCCTCTCATCATTTGCCCACTGAGGCTTTGCTGAGAAATGTTTTCATTCCTAAAATTTAATATGGCCCTCCACTGTTATCTCTTCATTCTAGCTGAAACACACAAAAGCTTCAAAATGCTGAAATAATATGTAGGCTTGTGTTCCATAGTGATTCACATAACCACAACTGTGCCCTTCTAAAAGATTAATTTGTCTAGCTGTACCTAGCAAGGCTAAACTACTGTTACGCACAATGTTTTTAATGTAATTAAACTGGTCCATTGACCATTTTCTAAAAGAAATCCGTTAGAAACCAATTATATTCAGAGAGATTGTCAAGACAAAGTGATTACTTTGGTCATACCATGCGTCAGACCATCAAAAGGTTAAGAGAGTTCTGACCAATATGGAGTAAGACATAGGAAATAATCTTCCAGCAGTGGTAAAGGAGGAGGTTTCAAAGTTAAACATCTTAAAGATGCAGCTTGCACATGCTTCCATCATAATTGATAAAAACTACATTACATTTATCCCTACTCAGTTGGACACACACACACACACACACACACACACACACACACACACACACATTGTAATGTATTTAAGGTAAAATGAAAAAAAAAAATCTTTGTGCATTTAATGACATCAGATAGCTATTTAATGATTGGGTACCAATTATCAGTATTTTTTGTTGTTTTTAAAGATGGACAGCTTCAAACTATGTTAGAACCAAGTGCATTAACTTTCTGTACAGTACTTAGTCTTGTTCTGTTATTTGGTGGCCACACATTTGTATTTTGGAAGATTTGGAAAAATGTTTATTCTGTTAGAACCTTCGGTTTGCTCTCTGGCCTATCAACAAATTGTTAAGATTGTGAATACATGACACTGGTATTGAGTGAGACAGGCCCCTCAGAAACAATTTCAGGTATCTGGTGTGATTTTCCTGTTGTGTAAATGTATAAAAGATGTGCTGCAATACAAAGTGTGCAAAACAACATGAAGGAATTGACTGCCCTCTTTGTCATACTCTACTCTTTTCCAGATGGCAGGTTTATAGTGGCATTGCCTTGACCCATACCCCAGAGAAATAAAAAAGCAACTTGTTAGGTGATGTGTCCGCTGTCCATTCTCACATGTATTTCTGACTGTGAATGAGGCATATATTTTACAAGTAGTGTAACGATCATGTGATATCATCATAGATGTATGCGTACTTGAGGAATGTGTCCTAAGAATTTGTATGGAAAGCACTGCATAACTGGAAATAGAAATGGAGGGTAATGTCGGAGACCTAGGTTTTGTACTGCATGTCTTTTGAGTTGCACTTTGATGCTATCCTGTATGCTGTGTAAGGGAGCTGTGATGTGATGACATTTATCTTGTCATTAGATCTTTGTAATCTTTTGCCACAAAGCGAAGCAGTTGCCGGGATTGGATTTATGGCTGTGCAGTCGTGTCTACAGTTGTTGAAAAGCAGAACTTTAGTAGTATCATGTCGCATGTGACTGAAATCCATACCTATGAACTTCTTAATGCCAAAAACCTGGATAGAGCCTGATAAAATAGGGGGATAAAGGCCCAAAAATAGGGACATATTTTAAATATTGCTCTTATAAACTTAGAAAGTTGCTAGAGTAACAGGATTTGTTTTAACATATATTTTCTGAAGGATTTGAAGTCTGAAACTCAAATGTAGGTCAGTATTTATTGATTTCAATCCTCACATCTTCTCATAGAGTTGTCAGAAAACCACAGATTTTATGAAGAACAGACAAAATATGAGCCGAAAATCTGGGCAGTTGAAAGGTATTCATGGCAGTGAGAAGTCGGTTTGTTACATATGATTGACACATCAGTAGTTAACCTGGAAATACCAAAGGAAACTGATAACAAAATGTGGAAGGAAGCTCATTTTGTTGTACTTTGTTGGTAAAGCCGTAATCAGACCATTTAAGTGAGTCAGTGCATCTCTTATAATGTCAAGTCTTATGAATTACAGAAGTTCTGATGTGAACCATTGTCATGTTTCCAAAACAAATATTGTGAAGGCCCAGTATGACTGAGTAGCGAGGCAGTAATCGTTTCATTCCCTGAAGGGGTAGAGAGTTAAAAGTAATTACATGCTTTGCGTTAAACAAAGAATCTGGTAAAGTCACTTCTAACATAATAATTAGTACTGAGGGTATAGCACATTCTCGTGTTAAGAATATTTAAGGTTGTGGGATTGGAGTGAAGTTAACAGAAGTCTGTTTGCTTTTCTTGACGTAATAGGTTTGACTGAGGTTAATTCTAATTTCTGGCAGACCCAAACATTCTTGATCATAGGTTATATGACACTTTCAGTTTTGCTTGACTAGCTTAGGAAAACCATTTTTGGAGCTACACATTTTGTTAGTCAGCAAAACTGTCCTCTTCAGTTGGGCCAGCCCTTAAAAATGTTTAAAATGAGTAAACTGAACAGCTGACCTCTCCATTACATGTCGCCAGCTGCAGGTCATGGAAATTAATTATTATGATCACTGCAGTGTGGTCAGAAAGGGTAATGAGTGTTTTGAGGCTATAGTTCTACCACTGTCTCAGTGTGGAAATAGTGGTAGAGATGAGTAAGAAATGCGGCTACACCCCATAAGGAAGTTGGCCACTTGTATAAGAGTCATACTCAGATTAGTACTGCCAGTTGCTAGTGCTAGCAGTATGTCTACCAGCTTCTGACTAAGTAGTGATTTCAAATCTGAAGTAATAAAACCAATGCAGTCTTTATGAAGACTTCTTCCATAACAAATGGTTTAAACTTCTCCTAGGTCATGAAGTGGTCTTGCACTTTTACTCTTCTGCTGATGGCCCCTAATAGAGGCACCTAGAAAGAATATTTACATTTTGTAACTGAGGTATTGTATTAGTTAATTGAGAAAGTGGTATTTTTAATCACTTGTGGTTTCTCTCCTAACCTGTCATTTGTCTTGTCTTAATCCTAAGATGCCATGAAGCTGAGACACTGCATATTAGGGCCAGGTCTGTATAAAACCTATGATACTCGAGTAACTAATGTATCATTTTATCTCTGTACCCCCCCTCTATTCCTCAATCCCCTTTACAACATAACAATATTATCTCTACCCTACCCCACCCACTAACTACATATAAGCAGAGTCACACCAAACTTGCATGAAGGATACTATCATTGCTGTTGTTGTCTTTCGGCTTTTTCCCGGTAAGGGGTCACCACAGCAGAACTCCGATCCACTAATGATTGGCAGTAGATTTTTACGAAACGCCGAGGTGCCAGCTCGACGCCAAACCTTCAACGATGGTATGCCCATTTACGCACGCATGTCTTTCGAACGCTACCCAACTGCGGGGAGGACATGCAGACTCCACACAGAAGGCACTCCCAAGCCCAGCCGAAAATCGAACGGGAGAACCTCTTGCTGTGAGGTAACAGCGCTACCGCCCCAGCATACTATACTGTCATTGCTGTTGATATTCTGAAATCCGCATTATTAGTCGTTCAAACATGAAAATGTGTCTGGATGGAAAAGAACATCAGAGGAGTGCTGCTGGAATGTACTATTACAGTACTTCTGGTAGTATTATAGCACTATTAGTGTGTAACTGGATGTAGGGGAAGTGAACAACTAATCTTAATAGAACTAATCACACATCAGGTCCACATTAATTGACATTAGAAATGTATTTAGTATTAGAAAATCTGTTATTACCCAACTATAAAAATTTTTTGATTTCTTTGGTATTGCTAGTTATGCCCCCCCCCCCCCAAAACCCCATGACTATGCAACCCTTTACAATTAGGTTAAATTAAGAAGGAAGATAGAGCTCAACATGAAATTTCAGATTATATTTCATGCTCCCTATTAAATTTTGACTATAGACTTATAACTAAGATAATAAAAGTTAATAAACACTTCAAGACATAATCATTTTACCTTAAGGAGCTTTTCACCCAAATAGGAAAAATCTGATAAGCATTTGATTAATAAATGGAGCGTAGTGTTAAGAAATTTTCGGTTATCTGCTTTGATGTTCGTAACGCATTTCAGTTAGAGAATATATATAATTCAGGTCTTACAGTATTGTTTTCTAGAACAGTACTCTCCATTTTTACCTGTTTATGCATATATTTATATGGATAGATATTTAAAGGTTTCTTATGAAGTCTAAGGACTTATCATTCATCTGGTCCATTTCCCTACCTTCCGCCACCACTTTTCTTTAACGTTTTATTTCCTAGATCTTTTAATTGAACATTTACGACAGTATATATTGTTTTATGTGAAACTGGATCGCGTATCTGAAATTCATATAAAATGGAGCTGAGGTGACTCAAAAGCTACATAAAATGTAAGGGTTAAGCTTAATAGTCCAGTCTTTCAAATCAAAAGAGACTTACTTGAGAATGCCCTAACTACTACAGTGTATCTGAGAAATTAATTTCACTGTGAACACTGTTAGGTTTTTTCACTGATAAATAAAATGTTTTAATATGTAGACAGTGGCATACCTCTCAACCTCTTAGCAAATGAAATCTCTACAAAGCTGTAAATAATGGGGGGAGAAAGACACAAAAGGGGGACAATTTTTAAATATTACTCTTACAAACTTAGAAAGTTAATAGAAGAATAGATTTTACAGTAGCATGAATTTTCTTAAAGGTATGAAGTCTGATAATTCAATGATGTCATAATTTTCTGACTTAAGTCCTTAGTGATTTTCCAGAAAACCATCAATTTTATGAGGAACAGACTAAAAATATGAGGCAAAAATCTGGAACTGTGTGTGAAAATCTGGACAGTCAAGAGGTATGATTAATGGTTTGGTACCTAATTTTCCACAGTGAACAAGAGAAAAGTAGGCTAAAGGCCTTGTATTTTTTCTTTGCTGTTGTATAAGGTATTTTGGAAAAAGGAAAGAGATCAGCTGTGCAAGTCAAACAAACAGCTAGACAGAACGAGAGATTGAAATATCTGTGGATTTCAATTTACCATTTTTTTGTTTCAGAAACAGTGATAAGGGTGTAAAACCTGCATATTCACTGTATGTTCTGATTCAGACAAAATATTCTATAGCTGAGCACAGTTCTTTGTTTAGTTAAACTGCATATGCTCATTTGTATCTTCATCAAATGCATCAACAGCTGTCTACCAAAGGATAATGCAGTATCAAAGATCTGAAGGCAAATTATTTTGTTTCTTTGCAAGAGGAAGTTGTCCATGCGAACATGTGAACATCAGTTATTTACAATGCAGTTTTTATTTCTTTGTAGGAGCCAATACTTAACATGCATTCTTAGAACTGCAGATTTTTAACCATTGTAGTTCCCTCAATATTGCCTTGTGTTACCAGAACCCTGCTTGTGTCTGCAGATTTTTAGTATTGTGAGTGGCTGTGTGAGCATGGCTATGTGCATTCCTCTCAACTTCTTAGCACAAGATATCTAGACAAAGCCAAAAATAATGGGGGTGGGGACAAAGGCCCAAAAATATGGACATATTTTATATCTTGCTGTTATAAACTTAGAAAGATGCTAGAATAAATGGTTGTGTTTTGGCACGCATTTTCTGAAGGATATTAAGTCTGAAACTTAAATGTCTGTCATTATTTAGTGCCTTCAGTCCACAATCATTTGCCAGAAAACTGTAAATTTTCTGAGAAATAGGCCAAAAATATGAGGAAAGAATCTGGATATTGTGCAAAAAGCTAGACAGTTGAGAGTTATGGCTACATGCTTCCTTAATGTGGCACACTTATCAGCTGGACAGTACAAGCTTGTAGAGTTGGTATATTTTAGCCATTTGACACTGTTTGTGGCTTGGAATATGGTTAAGAACTACTAGTTGTTGTTGAATTGTAGCAGAATATACACACTTTTGTAGGAGCTGCTTTTTGAAGGTTAGTAAACAATTCCAAAAATCCTGGTAACACACTTGTTAAGTCATCCTATTCACAATAGGATGTAGAAGTGAAGTAAAAAAAATAGACAGTTAACCAAAGAGCATACTAAGCAAATTAAATGAAGTTCTTAAAAGAGTGGCAAGCCGGCAACTCTAAATGTTTCTGCCATATTATAATCTTGTAGTGCAAAACCAACATGGATTCAGACCTGGACACAGCATTAGTATAGCATGTGTTAAACTTGCGGATAACATTACTGCGTTCTAGCATAAGTCCTGCACACTCCTACTGTGTTTTAGATCAAAGTCCTTGTTTTATGGATCCAACTAGAGTTGGACTGTTTCAGTAGCTATCTGTCTCATTTTACACATGCTTACATTTGCCAAAACTCACTCTGTCTCCTCACATTACAAGTTGTGTATTGTTGTACTATAGAAATTCATATGTGGACCCCTCCTGTCTTAATCTGCTACAAGCAATGCACCAACATAATATCAGGCTTCAGTTAATACAACATGCCAATGATTCTACCCTGCTCACCAGTGTAGACTGTATCAGCATCGTACGAAATGGTCTATGGATGGTTTTCAACACATGCATTAAGTATATGAATCTTAGCAGATTAATTCTTGATGTGAAAGAATGGAAATTATGCATTTTGCACGTAGTCATTTTAAACAATATGAGCCTATTAATAAAAGGATTACAGTTTGAGTTCGGGTACCACATCCTTAAATGAGTTATATCTTAAAAACAGCTGGTAGTCTATCCACGGAGAAAGCAAACTTAGTTCTTTGATAGAAAACACACCTTCTTGTAAGCAAAAAATGTTCATTCAGGCCATTTCACTTCGTATTGCAAACCAAAGGAATCTCTTCAGACCTTCCCAAAAATAAAGCTCGGACTTTGCAGTCATAGGTAGTTGCAAACAAGTAGTAAAGAATCCAAAATATAAAATCAGGCGTATGAACAGCAGACAATAGTTTAATCCATGGACAGGTAAGCGCTTTCGCAAACAGCTTCTTCAAACCATAATGCGCTCATTAAAACAAGTTCAACTATATATACTAAACAACAATTGATTAATTGACACAATTATGAGCAATTTTAAAAACAATTAAAATCTAAGCCAGTCTAAAAGTGATATACTACATGACATGAAAATCATACATTTAAACAGTCAGATTCAGACCTTAAAGCAGACACTAATATTGTTCTAACCTAATCTGTTATAGAATAATTATATTCAAATATAGCCTTATAATGTATAAATAATTTTTATATATTAAAAATCTATTTAATTTAATATCTACAAAGATATATTTTATAAAATTTATAAATTTGTAACATTTATAAATGACAATTTGAACATAATAATAAATATAAATAATGATTATCTAAATTAAATTCTATGTCTCCTATTCTTTAATATTGGCTTTAATGGGACTCAATCATTCAAGCCTGGGGACAGGTGAGCCCTGGTTTTAATTATCCATTGTGTTTCTGTGGACTCTGTATGATTTTTAATGTCTCCACCACGTGCATTGGGAACTACTACTTGTAAAACTGAAAATAGAAATTTATGTTCTTCATTTGTGTTTATGACATGTTTTTCTTATTTTTATACGCAAATTCCCCCCCCCCACATGTTTTTAGAAATGTCCTGAAGGGCCAAGGTATGAGGATTTCTAGACTTTACCCGGACAATAATGATTTTAAAAAAGAGTTATTAGAGTTAGAGAATAGATTTTGTCAAAGAAACTATACTCCTAGAGAAATTAGCAAGGCATTTAAGGAAGTAGAAGAATTGCGACAAGAAAGAGCTAGTCCTATATTCTCTGATGAAGGCCTGAATGAATATAGACTAAAGACTAAAAACGAAATTATTAAGAAAGAAGGTGCAGTTAGATTTACATTATATTATACACAGGACATCTATCATATAAAACAACTCATATACAAATATTGGGACCTCCTGAAATTGGACCCTGAGGTCTCCAAACATATTGAAACAGCACCAAAATTTGCGTATAAAAATAAGAAAAATTTGCATAAAATATTATGTTGCTCAGAGACTAAGAACAACGTCACCTCAGTGACTTATAATGGACTGAAACCCTGTAATAAATGTAATTTCTGTGGTTTTCTAACAGATATGCATGCATTTATACATCCAATAACAGGTGAATATTATAACATTAGAGTAAATGCAACTTGTGAGACTAAACACTTAGTGTATATTGCTAGATGTTCAAGCTGTCTGTCCTATTATATAGGTAAAACTGACAGAATGCTCAAGGAGCGCATTAGGGAACATCTTTATCAAATTCGTATAAAATCAGAGGTGAATGCATTATCAAAACATGTCATAAACACAAATGAACATAAATTTCTATTTTCAGTTTTACAAGTAGTAGTTCCCAATACACGTGGTGGAGACATTAAAAATCATACAGAGTCCACAGAAACACAATGGATAATTAAAACCAGGGCTCACCTGTCCCCAGGCTTGAATGATAGAGTCCCATTAAAGCCAATATTAAAGAATAGGAGACGTAGAATTTAATTTAGATAATCATTATTTATATTTATTATTATGTTCAAATTGTCATTTATAAATGTTACAAATTTATAAATTTTATAAAATATATCTTTGTAGATATTAAATTAAATAGATTTTTAATATAAAAAATTATTTATACATTATAAGGCTATATTTGAATATAATTATTCTATAACAGATTAGGTTAGAACAATATTAGTGTCTGCTTGGAGGTCTGAATCTGACTGTTTAAATGTATGATTTTCATGTCATGTAGTATATCACTTTTAGACTGGCTTAGATTTTAATTGTTTTCAAAATTGCTCATAATTGTGTCAATTAATCAATTGTTGTTTAGTATATATAGCTGAACTTGTTTTAATGAGCGCATTATGGTTTGAAAAAGCTGTTTGCGAAAGCGCTTACCTGTCCATGGATTAAACTATTGTCTGCTGTTCATACGCCTGATTTTATATTTTGGATTCTTTACTACTTGTTTGCAACTACCTATGACTGCAAAGTCCGAGCTTTATTTTTGGGAAGGTCTGAAGAGACTCCTTTGGTTTGCAATACGAAGTGAACTGGTCTGAATGGACATTTTTTGCTTACAAGAAGGTGTGTTTTCTATCAAAGAACTAAGTTTGCTTAAAAGTTCTCCGTGGATAGACTACCAGCTGTTTTTAAGATTTATTTTTTAGACTGGCTATTTTATTGCTGGTTGTCTTGTGCTTGCCGTGGGCTTACATATTTTATTATATTCTTAAATGAGTTATGCTCATTACCACTTCCCTGCTAACTAGACTGCATCCAGTTAAAACAGATATGGGAAGCAAGCCTCCGTGCACCCCCTCCCCACAACCATTTGGGCTGTACATCTTCCTGACTTTTAAGAAAGATAGAAGTAAATAAAGTAAATTAACATGTAAAAATGTGTTAATCATCTTATTCACAATGATATACACTAATAAAACATAAAACTTTCATCTTCATAAGAGAGATGCTACCACAGTAATGAAGCAGAGTTCATAGTAGTTATTAGGCATGAAGTCTAGGAGACCATTGAGAAGCCTAGACATATAGTGCCCATTTGCTCCCCAGCCACTGTCTAAGTGATTTGTTAAAGGCTGCACGATAGGCAAATGAAGGTGAGGGAATCCAACCCTGTACTACAACAAATGGCTTGTATCCCTAACCCTTTACTCTAACTTGTCATTTCAGAGGCATAAAGAAGAAAAAATTGCAACATACTTTTAGCCTAAAATAAAAGGATGCCATATAGTCAATGCACGACAGGTCTGTCTTTATCCATCTTTTTATCTATCTAGCTATGTCTACAATGCATGATGTCACACGCTATCTGTATGTGTGTGTGTGTACATAGTTGTCAAATACATATATATATATATATATATATATATATATATATATATATACACACACACACACACGCACAAAATATATGTTGTATCTTTCGGCTTTTCCCAGTTAGGGGTCACCACAGCGGAATTCCGGTCCGCTAATGATTGGCAGTAGATTTTTATGTACCGACTTGCCAGGCCTGACGCACAACCTTCAACGAAGGTACGCCCGTTCACGCATGTCTCCACACAGAAGACGCTTTCGCTGAGAATCGAACAAGACAACGTCTTACTGTTAGGCGACAACGCTATCACAGCACCACCACCGCGGCTTCACACACACACATATATATATATATATATATATATATATATATATGTGTGTGTGTGTGTGTGTATGCATGCATGTGCGAGTATGTGTATATGTAAAACATTTTGGTAACAAAGGGGTTCTAAAGGAAAAATCAAATTAAATGAAGGTGTCTTAATTGGGTTACACAGTAAATTCTTGTATGTGGTATGTTGGAACAATAATTTGTACTTTGTTTAGACTGTTAGAAATTTGAGATAATTTCACTGAAAAAAAAATAAAGAAAAAAGGGTCAACTCTGATTTACTGACTGGACTTTAGAAGATACTTGGCAAAATTAATAGTGTTTTTTTTCTCTCTCTCTATTGGTCATGTTATTTCTTGTTTGAAACCATATAATAATATGCAACATTTTGGAATCTCAGATTCCATCTCAAGTTACATACGGTCTGCGTTATTCCAGCGCTGGCTTGCATATAGGCAGATAAATAGTACAAAGCAATGTGACACTGCCTCATATTTTTCATTGTTTGGGTGAGTTGTATCTTTGCTGGTGTTCTGACAAGACTGCTTTGCCATATTGCCTCCAGCTTTCTGATGATGACCACTTGGCCTGCATGTCGCTTCTCCAATAAGATGATCCGGGCCTCCCACAGACTGCTTTACTGGAGTAGAATCCTCTGAAGCAGTGATTCATGATTTTGTGTGAGCTGCACAGCTTAGAAAACCCTAGCTTTCTGAAAACAGCACGCAGATTTGGAAGTGAAACCACAAGAGTATTATTTCACAACAAATGCAGTGATTATACCAAGCAGCTGGTGGTCTGGATAATGTATATACCAGAAGAATGAACAAGACAGCATTTTTCTCTGCACTTAATCCTAAAATAACAGGTATTAGCTGTGCTTTCTGTTACATGGCATGGCCCCTAGCTATATGCCATGTTGCACTTACCGTTTAACAGTCCTGCAACTCTCCATCAGCATTGATCTGTGTTTTACTCTGATCTCAATCAGCCTGGTTAAAGGCATACTCAGTGTGGCATTTAGTTCATAAACTAGGCTGAAAGCACTGCCAGCTTTAGTCAGCTTTATTTGTGGACTTTTTCGTTCATTCACACTAAATTTTTTGACCGTTGTCGTATCCCTTTAGAAAGTTGCATTCTCTGAATCCTTCAGGAGTAAGTGGTGTGTATTTCTTGCATAGCAGGACACCTGGGTACCTAAAAGCGCTCCAAGTACTGCATGCAGCTCTATGCCCTTTGTTTCAGTGAAATCTTTGTGATGTACCTTGCAGCCATCCATCCATCTATGCTGAAGCTACCTGAAAATAAGACTTACTTTTCATTTTTATTTTGCATTTTGTCAGACAAGCAGACTCATCTGATCCTTTGAGACTAGAATACTTTTTGTATTCCCGGAATCCCAGCTCTTCAGAAATGTTTGCAACATTCCCATCGTTTCTTTACTTTTGTTGCTTATTTTATGTTTAGGCTCATTTCTTTACTGCATACTTATAGAAGCATATTTATTTTATTTAGCTTTGTCTACGTGCTGATATGATATCATTACCTCAAGAAAAAAAGGCACATTAACTCATTACATCCGAGTAACACCTCCAGGTCCATCTACAGTTAACCCCTTCTGACGCCTGTAGGCATCAAATATTGCTTAATCATATTTGCATCGATAATTCCAAAACCATGCTATGTACAAAGTTTTAACATTTATCTTAAAGCTTACACAATGGCAAACTCAACTGCATTAATATTTGACCTTTGTCTAGTACAGGTACAGATATTAACTGTTGCTTTTATGATAATTTATGTGGGTATAATTTTCACATTTTTCCAAATATCTTAACCAAGTAACACAGACAGACAGAACTCCTTATTCTTTTATGATAGCTCTCAGCTAGATGAATAAAATGTTGCTGACAGTATGTGTGTAACTTCAGTGGTTGCTGAGATATTGCAAGTTGTTTACAAAATATAAATGTAATAGTTGCTGTATTTACTGTGATTTATAAAATTCAGTTTAAGACCTAGAACCTAAAGAGTATTACCACTGTAAAATAGTGTGTGCTGAAGGGTTTGCCATTTATACTGCTTTCATAACCCCTTTGGTTCCAGATATATGAGCATTTGTTTGAAATATGAGGCCATAATTTGATTCTGTCAAAAGCCTCAGGCTCCGCTCATTGGAAGTTACAGTGCAAATTTCCTGACCTCCATTGGAGTGAATGAGTTAAAACTTGTAAAGATATTTTTCTGATAAAATTAATGTTTTAGACTGTGTAATTCTCATGCTATAATGTGTATAATTCTACGAAATGATAGCATGCTGTAATGTGACAAGTAAAAATTTATACTTAAGCAGTAGACGGGTCATGGCTGAAAAGGTCCTAGACCAGTTCACTTGTGTAGTAAACAAAGAATGAATCTTCTTCTTTCAGCTTTTCCCAGTTAGGGGTCACCACAGTGGATCACCTTGTCTGCTCATGATTGGCAGTGGAGTTTTACGGCGTTGATTTGCCAGCCTGGCGCCCAACCTTCCACAGAAGGTGCACACACAGACACACTCACACCTAGGGCCAATTTAGAGTGTCCAATCAACCTGCAGTATGTCCTTGGGATGTGGGAGCAAACCAGAGCACCCGGAGGAAACCCACGCAACCACAGGGAGGACATGCAGACTCCGCACAGAAGGCACCCCAGTCAAGGATCGAACAGGTGAACCTCTTGCTGTGAGGTAGCAACATTAACAGCTGCACCACTGTGGCCGCCCTAAAGAAAGAAATGAATGAATACATAAAATAAATAGATAAATAAATACAAATAAAGGTACTTGCGAATTATCACAACCACATTCATAAGCAACTCGCTCTCACTTGACGTTGTGATATTAAACAGTGAACCGGTGAAAGATTTTTTTTTTTCAGTGAAAGTGTCACTATTATACCAACAGATTTATTTGATGTGTGCCCGGAGTTGTTTATAGAGCTGCGATTTCCTTTTTGTTTCGAAAATAACCCTAGTGGGATAGAAAGTCAGATGACTTACCCAGTTTGCTCATATTTGCCGTGTTTATCACAAATGTGCAAGCGGCATTCACGGCTGTACTTAATCTGGCAAAGGTGAAAAACAGTTTTGTTTTTTTCTCAGCCAAGTTACAGTAATTCCCCCAACCCCATCATGTTTTTCTCTTATTTTTTTCCTCTTTTCTGACTGCTGCCTCACTTCTCTGAGTTGTAATTACGAAGTAACACTGTCCCAGCACTCCTTTTCATTCACGGAAGCTACCTGGACTGTTGTGTTAATAGGAATGGTTAAAGAACCGTACTGTGGAAATAATGTCATGGCATGTTTGTCATTAGCAGAACAACTGCATGACAGTGAACAAGAAACAAACAATAAAACTATTTATCTGACATTTCTTTACTATGAATATGCAAATAGGCAGTAACTCATTTTCATCCAACATCCATGGCCAAAACCTCTCCAATCAGATCAAGTGTACAGATTCTGTGATTCTGTTATTTTGGTCTTTCTTTCTGACCACCTTTTACTGTTATCCAACAAGGTTGTAGTTGAGGGATACCTTGAGTTCTTCACAGAACTGGGATTTCTTTTCTGTTTACCAGAAGAGTCAAGTGAGTTGCTTAAGAATGTGGTTGAGATAATACGTAAGTATCCAAATAAATTAATATGAGTGAAGAAACCGAAAATAAAGAAGCATTATTTGTATATGTATTTTTAGGATATTGTGTGCTATCGGTCTCTCTCTCTCTCTGGCAATGCCCTTACTAGTATGCATGTCTGCACTGATTTCTTTCCATTTGTTGACCATGAATTTCGCTACTGGGATGATCCTGTTTTCGGTGGAGTTACAGGGAGAAAAACCCCAAACCAGTGATTTTAAACTAGGTTTAGTGGCATACAAGGGTTCCTCTGCTGTATGACATGGACTTCACCAATATCTCTTAAGGCTAAAATGATAATAGCCGCTGCTTTTGGTCAAAGAAGGTGCATCTATTTTCAGTTTATTTGCAGATGCCATAGCTGAGAAAAAGTTATCATTCACAAGATTTATTTATTTATTATTTATTTATTTTACATTTGTTGACCGGGCTAGTCTAGCTGGATATATGTCCATTTTCAGTAGAGGCCCAGGGAGAAAAGTTCCAAATATTAATCCATAGTTTAAGAGAGAGTAACAATAAAAGTAGTAACAGATACAATGCTGAAAGCAAATCATGTTTTTGAAATGTGGAGATTTCCTTTTAAGTATTCAAAAATTACATACTACGTGATATGCATAACACAATTTTCCTTAAACACATATGAAATATATAAAACCAAAAAGTATGTGATGTGCATAACATAATACTCTTTACAATATAATATAATCTAAAAACATTAATGTATGAGAAGAAGATAAAATGTGAAAGCAGGAGAAAGAGAGATGGGAAAGGTATAAGGAGGATTAGGGAAGGAGGAGTGAAAGGCATCAGAGATAGTATAGGTTAAATATAAGGATTTGATCATTTTAATAGAGGTACTAAAAGAGTTACTCATATGAAAGAGAGAGAGAGATAGTCTTGTGAAAGAGAGGGAGAGACATCAGGGATAAGTTGTCTGTGGGTCTTTTATTCTATATCTTAATGTTAAGTTGAGGTGCTGAAAGTCCCCTACTGAGTTATTGGATGTAGTTGGGAGAAAGGGGAAGACAGGAAAAGAAGAGCAAGGTTAGTCTGTGTTGGTGCAGGGGCATAACAAGTTTTTTATTGACATACTTTTTGAGATTCTTCTTAAAAATAGGGAGAGAAGTTAGAGATGAGATGTCTGAGGGTAATTTATTCCATAGTTTTCCCACTGAGTTGGAGAACATGCACTCTCCTGCAGAGTTATTGGGTATAGTAGTATTGATCAAAAGTTTGTTAGAAGAGCGTAGATGTTTCAGGTTATAATAAGGGATAATAAGGCTAGAGAGTATTGAAGTTTTAGTGGGTTGGTACAAGGTTTTGTGGGCTATTATAAGTTGTTGTAGTTCAAGCTGATTGGGAAGTTCAAGCCAACCTAGTTGTCTTAGATTAAGGCAGCGATGGGTTCTAAAAGGGGATCCGGTAGCAAATCTAGCAATGTTATTGTAGGATATAACTAGTTTATTGAGGTTTTTTTTTTTTTTTTTTAGAGAGATTGGTATAAATAGGGCATGCATAGAGTAAAGTAGAAATAAGGTGAGTTCTGGCTAGTGTAATTCTAGTATCTGGAGTACGAAAGGGTTTGATTCTGTATAGGGTTCCTATTTTTTTGTTCACAGATTTTATAGTAGAATTAATGTGATAGTGTCAGGAGAAATACTAGTATTGTTATTGGAAGTAGTAGTGAAATGTAGGGGGATGTGCTTTTGTGTTGGTGTGAAGAGTAGCAGTTTAGTTTTCTTGGGGTTGAGGAGTAGGCAGCCTTGAGAGAACCATTGATGTCCTTCAAGGATGCATCTGCAGTCTTTACAAATGGGTTGTCCTGTCGTCAGGCAGCCCTTCGGTCGGGCCGGATTCCAAAAGTCTGGGTCGGCTGGTGTCGCACTTCACCCGCACCCATTGCGGCAGCGGCAGTTATTCGTATAAAGGCATCAGCCGCGCCGGCGCCTCTAACACCGTTTTCTTGAGCGAAAGGCGCTTTTGCTGTTGTTCGCTGTGCGTCGGTCAGATCAGACTACTACTACTACCTCGCCTCATGAAGACTTAAATAAAGCTATTACCCCGTGGGGACTCTTCTTACTGCCAGCCGATGTAGAGAAAGTTAATAACTGTTTTCTTGTGAAACAAATACCTCATAAATATTTCCCTCCCTTTACGCCACATTGTTAGGCCCAGACCACAGGCCCGCTTGCTTAGCCAAGCTTGGTTCTTTTAACGCCGGGCGCTTCGCTAACCTCGGATAACAGATGATGGCTCGTTTGCCCTACGTATGATCTACTGACTTCGATTTATCTACCGCCGCAGAAAAGATCAAAAGCTCATGGAAATTGACCGAAAGCGAAAAGAAAGTTACGCAAACCCGACGCAACACCGGGACGAACGAGAACGAGCAACCGCGGATGGCTTCTTTTCGCCAATATTGGTCCTTCAGCGATCTCTTCTCTTCTACGACGCCTTTTCTAACCTGCCCGGAAACCTTCTTTCTTGCGGAGTTCACCAGAATTTATCCACCACCATTCCTATTTCCACGATATTTCTGCCCCGCCTCCTGCTACCCTCCTCAGCTAGCTCTATTAAGGCCAGCTACTTGGGGCTAAAAGCAATGGCTTGTCAAAAAAGCAGCCAAGAGCCCACAAGCCTCACAGGCCCAGCCTCGAGGCCTCCCCTCATGGCATTTCTTCTCAGAGGATCTCTTCTGCTTTTGTTCATCCCTCTTTGCCCTCTCCAGACCAGGCCTCTCCCTGAGCCCAGCAGAGCCCCCCCAGAGCAGAACCTCCCCTGAGCCAGGTATCCTCCAGAACTCCTGATGATGACTCACTCAGATGAAAGACCCTCCTTGGACCTTCAGATTCAACTTACGGGCTCTCCTCCTTGAGGATCATCCTTTGACTCTCCTCTTGCAATTCCTCTGGAGGCCTTGCTCCCTGGGAACAATTTCAGATTTCTCACTCTTCTAAAGGTTTCACAGACCTTTCTACACCTGCCAGAGCCAAGGCTATTCCTTATTCTATTCTATCTTTCCAGTTCTATCTGTGCTGCATGCATTTAATGATGCTTTTCTGATGATTTCTTTACCTCTCCTGCTTGCTAAACCCGATACCCATACTACAGGAGTCCTGGCACCACATCACTTATATAAAGGCCAGCACGCCTATAGGAGACACAGCCCATGCAGCTGTAAAGCAGCTACTTTGAAAGTAGCCCCTGCAGAGAAGGAAAACAGGTCCCCTTCTCTATGGGTAGTCAGGCACCTCTGAAGGGTTTGTCATTCAGGCTTTGAACTGCCAATTTCAAGAGTTTAATATATCAAGTTTATACTTGACCTTGAAGAAGAAAAGCTGTAAGAGAATCTTTCAATTCATAAAATTTCATATCATGTTACATAACATACAGCACAAAAAAAATGTCTTTAAAAAGTAAAATGTTTGCGCTGGAGGCTTCCTTTTAGAGATCAGCCATGACATACATGGTTGCTATGACTATTGCATGCATGGTTGAGATGAGGCATGCAGGGCATATCAAAGGTTCAGCTTACATTTGGATGCGACTATGGACAGGTCAATTGGAAAAAGAAGAAAGCACAAACTAAAATAATGGTGCAAAAGAAAGAAAAATCTGCAATACAAAACAGATTTAAAATTCTTACAAAGACCAAGTCCCAGCAATTTCTTGAGAGACAAACCTCCAAGGTGGTCCAGGGAAGAAACTCTAAAGGCACAAGAGGGAATCCAAGAGAGCTCAGGAGGCCAGGGTGCGGTCAGGGGTGCCAGCAGAGACTGCTACAGTGGCAGGAGGCCAGTGGCAACCAGCACTGCCACTAGGGAACCACCACACAGTCAAAGGTCGGCAAAAGTGACTTGGCACTTCAAGAAAACTAACCCAGCCACCAAGAAACTAACATTAGAGGAAGCTAACATTATTTTCAAAACTGGAGAGAAAAATGGAACAAGCAAAATTAGAGGAACTGCCAAATCCAACTACTACTCAAGAAACCAAACTCTGGGAAAGAGGGATGCCAAACCTACCAATGAGAGTTCAACAGAAACTCAAAAGAATGGAATATCTCTCAATTAGACTCAGAGAAGAGGAACCTCAGTAAACAAAAGGTAAGATGGAGGGAGGGAAGAGCTTTAAACACATTCCTCATTGGTAACAAAGAAACAAATTTCTAAATAGTCTGGCTTATAACGCATTCCTCCACATTTAAAATTGTTCCCTAATTGTAACAAGAGCTTCCTGCCATGCTGGGCAAGAGTTCTAGCTGAGGTCTTGGCTTGTAGCAGGAGGCATAGGAAGCATATTAGCCATACCCCAAGCTTGCAGAAAGCTTGCCCATACTCAAGATAGGATCAGAGATCAGCGCATTATCAGCATTCATCGCCAGCCTTGCCTTCAGATCTCTTCAAATCAGTAAATACCTGGACCTGGCATCAGTACAAGCGGACAACAAAACTTCAGAACAGAAAATCTCTATCGACTGCCTGGGGCGACTGCCTGAGCCAAAACAAGGACACAGAAAACAAAAAACAGAGACTTACTGCAACCTGGGATATACCTACCTGGACAATAAAGTCAAACAAAACAATAAGGCTTCCATCCCAGTGAAGAACCTGAACTGGACACCTACCTGGGACACACAAAAAGAACAAATGGCAAGAGAAAAGCCCCAGAAAGAGCCTCTTCCTATGGCAACCTAAGCCACTGGTCCCTCATGCCAGGCTGCATAAGAAAAAGGAAGAACAAACCAACTGAGCAACCTGCATCCTGCATAATATGCCTAGACCAAAGGCTGCATAACACCTAACAGTGGAACAAGAGTTTTGCTAGTGGCAACAAGCTGCGACAAATAGAAACCAAAAGCCAGGTTCTGCATCAGACCAAACCAGAGTTCCAGACACGGGTGCCTCAGCAGCAGTCAAACAAAGGGCAAGCCCTTCTGCAAAGTAGTCAAGACCTCGGTTGCACGACACATGCCTCAGACCTCGGGGTCAAGGCCATGATGAGTGGGCAAGTGCATCTGCACATAGCAAACTCAATAAATGATGGCAATAAAGAATAAACAGAGAACAAATGAGACCTCGTCTCCAAAGCACAAACAGCATGGCGTACCAGACCTTCTCCCAAGAATGCTGGCACTGAGATGATGGGATGGCACTACACCACAGTTATGTGGGCTGGCACTGGACCACAGAGGAGGCTGCACTCCTTTACACCTTCTATGCCCGGCTATTTACAAGCAAAGGAAACAGAGTTATCAACACTAATAGCCGCAGTACAACAACCACTATGTAATGGGGATTGGGCTCACAGCTAGCACACACCATCAGCAGAATGGAAACAGATGCTTATAAATTCAACACCATCATACACATCACTCAAAAAAAAAACAACAGACAAGGATCTACCAAACAAATAGACTTGGACACATCCTGATTTTCAGTCCTTCTGGCCTTTGATACAAAAGGTGAACTTGCCACCATCTTGCTTTAGTCAGAATTGTGATTATTCCAGGAAAGATTCTGACCCATTGGTGAAGGCCATCTTCAACATTTGCTGGCCGCTTATCCCACAATGCTGACGGAGTCCGTTAGTCATTCCATGATCATCCAACTGCTAGGACAGAACAGCTAAACAATTCCCGATCAAGCACCCAGGAACCATTATGGACTGCCTGGAACATTACATGACATTCTTAACCCAACCTACAACCAAATGCAGACAGCCAACTGATCTGCAGGCTGCATTGCACCTGGAACATTATGAACAAATTAACAAAAAGGGTCCAAAGGGTTACAGCAACACACACAACATCGTGATATGTTGCCAAGAAAAAAATTACATCCCCAAGAATGGAATTATTCTCTACATCTGGAGCCTGGCAAATTCAGCCAACCAAGATAGCAGCAACAGCTGAGTCATCCTGGGAGTACTTGGGCGGGCCTCTTCCATACAGGCATGAATGTAAACCTCATCAAGATGCATGCATCAGCTATGCTCTTCTCCCTAAGCTTGTCCATTCCCAGCATCTCGCTTCTACTGCAGCAGACCAAAGCTTGAGAGGACCTCCTTCTCGTATCCTACTCCCAGAGTTGGCAATACTTATCCTGGAAGACTGCTTTCCTGCAGGAAATAACCCAGCTCGCCCTTCATCAGCTTGAAGCAAATTTTAGAACTTATCCTGGGCTTCTCTCTACAACAAGAAGAGTCAGCAGAAAGAAGATACTGAACTACTTAGCTAAGATGGCTTCCTAACCACTTTGATCTTCTACCTCAAGATAGAGAGTCCCATGATTAACCCAGACCACAATATGAAAACAGCCATTCCACCTTTCTCTTAAACAAGGCCTCCGCAGCTAACATTCTGGCCCAACCAACACAGATAGAAGGAAAAGAAACTCTTACATAAATGGATGTACACAGAAGGAACACGCTACTATTTTACCACAGAAAAAAAAATAAAAAAACTGAAACATCAGGCATACAATTACTAACAGGAGCTACTACCACAGCAGAGGGAAAACAGACTCCACTCTCCAAACAGCCATGGATTGCATACCCTTTCTGTTGGCAGCACCATGGAAAGAAAACTCCTACAAACATGGATCCTCACTCATACATTGTTTGCCACTACGTTGCTTTTGCAACTACAGATCTCTAGCACCACCAGGGGACATGTCCTCCGAGGCTGCTAGCACTACTATCGTGCATACATTCTTTGAGCATTATGTTACGTAGGCCTTCTATTCTACCTCTTTATTTGCCCGCCTGCTGTTTTGCAGAGATATGACACCACCCCTAATCTATTACCAGTTCCGCACCCTAATTTGCTATGAATGTTTTGCCATTCCAGAAAGACACCAGATGGCCTCTTGAAGGTACTGGTGGTATTTTTACACCTGCCGTACATGTAGATGTCCTGTTATGGTCTACGATCGAAACCACCCTCCTTCCCCTCTGAGGCAGAGGTGTTGTATAATCTTCCAGCTAGCAGGGGAAGAGTATAAGTGTTTTGTTTGTATATATGTGCCTGGACCTTTATTTTTGTGTGTTTGCTCCGGGGATCTTGGAAACTTTGCATTTTATCCCATAAAGAGCCATTGAATGCACTGGCCAAGTCTGCCCGAAACCAGGACAACCAGACTTTTTAATCCGATCGGACCGATAAGGGCCTTACATCAACAGGAGGACCAAGAACACCTTTCTACTGTGTTGAAGGCTTTTTGGGTAAGAGACTGAAGTTCAGTTTGAGAGGTAGCTGCACAGATTATAGTATAGTATAGATTAAGATTCACTTGTGTAGCAGAATGCATTTATTGTGTTAATTCTGATCTATGCTCTTGGCAGATTAGTTCAATTTAATTAAAAAAAGTGCAATGTTAGTGCTTAGTCTTGTCATTAATAACATAATTGAACTTGTACTATTTTCAAGGTGTCTTTCTGTATTACCTAGTGTAGTTTGATTGAAATTGAACTGTATTGCCACATGTGGTGCAGTGCATAGGTTCCTTGTACTGTTGAAGGCTTTAGCAGGGCTTCACTGTGACCAAAAGGTTACAAACATATTTATAACACACACATACAAATAAACATTTGTATGTATGTTATTAATTGCATAAAAATACAAATTTAACTGCACTAGTACACTATATGTATTCTTATTAGTAAACAGTTGGCAAAGCCAGCTGAGCTTCGTTATCTGCTTAGTAATGACAAGCATTATTGTTGTACAGTCAAATAGTTTCATAGTTTAGTACTAGGCTATCTGCCCTGGGGCATTTGTAAGCCTAGCCATAGTGATGTGGCTTTTGCCACCCCATGAAATGGTACAAAAATGTACAGAATAAATTTAGAATACTGTGCCTCTGTCTAGTAGTGACACAATGAAGGTCCCCTTATATAATAGAATTAGTTTACTATGCCCCTGTCTAGCAGTGACACAGATGTGACCCCTGGGGTAAACTTACGATCTCCCATCCACTCATCAAGATCTCTCTTGAAGAGAGTCAGTGAGGGGCTCTGCCTAATGTGAACTGGGATCTTGTTCCAAAGCATGGGAAGCCTCTGGGTTATGAATCTATCCCTCCAGCATGTCCTATTCATACTTGTGCCGAGGTTTAAGTCTTTAGCTCTCGTGGTCCTGATGGATTTGGATTTTTTGAGGTGGAGCATGTCCATCAGGTCCTGATTGGACATGGCCTTGTACATCAGGCAGAGATCACCTTTGAGCAGGCGGTATGCTACTGAATAGAGCTGAAGTTTCTTTAGTCTGGCAGAATAAGACATATGTTGAAGACCCTTGATCCTCTTGGTGAGGTACTTTTGTGGTCTCTCCAGCTGTTGCAAATGCCGGGTGAGGTACATATCAAATGGGGCATTGTACTTAATCATGGGTCTGATGAGGGAGGAATATAGTGGTACAATGACATCCTTGGATCTGGATGTGAATCCCTTCATGATGAGGTGTGCAAGGTAGAATGTTTTTCTAACCACTTTGGCAACGTGGGTGTCAAATGAGAGGTCGCTGTCGACTTGGGTCCCTAGGTCTCTGATTACTTTTTCCGTACTCAGTGGGTTGCTGTCTATGTGATAATTTGTGGGTACTTTGTTTTTCCCAAAGGGGATGCCTATACATTTTTTGGCATTTAGTTTAAGGCAGTGACTCTGGCACCAGTTGTCCATTTCTGTGAGGCCTTTTTGTAGGATGTGTGTGTCCACTGGTGTATCGACTATGGTGCCTAGTTTGCAGTCATCTGCGAACTTTGTCAGCCACAACCCTCCCATGTTTGCTTTAACATCTGAGAAATAAATACCGAACAAGAGGGGTCCCAGGACAGATCCCTGTGGGACACCACTTGTGACTGGCTTTGAGTCTGACATTGCTCCAGTGATTTTAACTTTATGGGTTCTGTCCTTTAGCCAGTTTGCAACCCATCTAGTGACATAAGGGTTTACGTTTAAGCTGTTGAGCTTATCTATGATGCCTGAGTGGGGTATTGTGTTGAAGGCCTTAGCCAAGTCCAGGTAGGCTGTATGGACTGCTTTGCCCTCATCAATGGCTCTAGTGACTCTTTCGAAAAAGTCAACCAGGTTCAAAAGTCAGGATCTGCCCTTTACAAAGCCGAACTGGGTGGGGTCAAGTGTCTGTAGGTCCCCTATGTCTCTGTTTATGAGTTCCATAATGATTCTTTCCATAGCTTTGCAGACCAGGCTGGTTAAGCTTATGGGGCGGTAGTTCCCAGGGTCTGTAGAGGTACCCCCTTTGTGGAGTGGGACCACTGTTGCTGTACGCCAGTGTTCAGGTACATATCCTGTAGTAAGGCTAAGGTTAAATAGCATTTTTATGTGCGGGTTTAGCTCCTCTTGGAGTTCACGTAGCACGCAACCCGGGATACCGTCAGGTCCCATTGATGCTGTGTTTTTAGCTTTGTTGAGGGCGGTTCTCACTTGGACATCTGAGATGACAGGGAGATTACATTCAGCTGGGATAAGTATTTCTTCTTTTGGGGGTGAGGGAGGGGAGAAATTTGCACTGAACCGATCAGCCAGAATGTTGGCAATATCTGTGGGTTCAGTGTATTTTTTGTTGTTGTGAACTAACTCTGAGCATATCTGAGGATTTCCGCCCAGGTTTCTAACATAGCTGAAGAAGGCTTTGTGGTTATCTTTAGTGTCCTTGGCGATTTTTCTCTCAAAGTTGGCCTTGGATGTTTTTATGAGAGAATGTAGTTTTCTGCTAATGTCGATCAGAGATGTCTTCCCTTTATGGGATTTTGCTCTGACGTGCAGTAGCTTCATTCTTTTGTTATACAATTTGTTAATGGCTGAGGTCCAGCAGACAGGATGCCTGTCTTTGGTGGAGAGGGACTTGGATTTATTTGGGATTGCATGATCCATGCATTCTTGGAGATGTCCATAGAAAGCATTTGTGAAGGATTCGGCATTGTGGGATGTGGTATCCACTGGCCCAGTGGGCTTAAAGGATACCATCTCAGTCTTAAGAATAGTGAAGTCTGCTTTTGAGAAGTTTTTCACTGTGGTCTTTTGTGCTGGGGTGGAGGTGGGATATGTATATCCAGGGTGATTAGTTTGTGGTGAGATCTCACTAGTGAGGGGTATACCTCCGGTGTGGAGCATTTTGTCCCCATGTTTGTGATGATCAGGTCTAGTATATTATCTCCCCTAGTGGGAGAGGTGACTAGTTGTTCCAGTGCATTTGAATTTATGAATTCCAGGAACCTTTGGGCTAGGGTGTTGGGGCTAGAATAATGTACCAATCTATGTTTGGGTAGTTGAAGTCTCCCACTATGATGGTATTTTGTGATATATTCATATCCTCCAATGTCTTCAGAAAGGCTGAGTTGGGGTTCCTGAGATTGGGAGGGTGGTCTGTAACATGCTACCAGTTGTATAGCAGTTTTGCCTATGGTTAGTTGCACCTGTATGGTCTCTGATGCATCATGTGTTGCTACTAACCTGGAGGTGTGGGTGTCCTTGATGAATATGGACGCTCCCCCTCCCTTTGTGGTTCGGCCCGGGTTTTGGGGCCGAAAAGCATGATACGAGGTATAGCCTGGTAGCGCTGGGGTGCTCTCAGGAGCCTTGAACCTGGTTTCAGTTACTGCACAGACGTCGATGTTCTCCATGCTGAGGAGTGCATCGAGTGCCTGCATCTTGAGATTTAGACTTCTGGCATTGAGCAGCATTACCCTTAGTTTTTTTCCATTTTTGTTTTCTAAGGAGGTGCGTTTGTCTTTTGAGCCTTGCCTAAAAAAGACACTATGGGGGTGGCAAGAGCTTTAGCCAATATCCGGAAGCCCAGTGGTGACAGATGTAAGTCATCCCTTGCGAAGCAGCGTGGCTTGTCCAACATGTCATCCCAGGCAGACAGACATTGGATCCCCTTAGAATGACACCAGTACTTGAGCCAATTATTAAAGCTGATCATCTTGTCTTTGTATTGTGGCATCATTCTTGGTGAGGGCAAGATGCTGCTCAGGGTCAGGGTCATACCAGCCTGGGCTACATAATCGGAGAGCTCCTCTGTCTCTTTTCATGTAGTCCAGGGAGGTACGTTTCAGGTCATTCATGCCAGCATGGACAATGACGGAGTCATATTTATACTTGCTTTGGAGTGACCTGAGTGCGTGTGTTATGTGGCGGATCCTAGCTCCCGATAGGCAGCTCACAGTCACCCTCTCCTTGTTCAGCCTGTTAAGCGGGACATCAGTGTGTCTGACTATAGAGTCGTCTGTTACTAGTGTATCAGGCATGGTGTTTGGCCTTAAGGGCTGTGATTGGTTGACACACTGATTTATTGAAGTATGTGTTGCATGTGTTTTGTTTTGAGGTGGTGGATTTTTGGATGTCTGCTTTGGGAGCCTCTGTTGTTTTGGTAAGTTTTTTATTAGAGCCTCCGAGTATGTCTTTGTGTTTTTATGTGTTTGGTTTGCAGTTGTGGTAGGTCTATGTGGGACTGAGTTTGTTGTGTGTGTGGTTACCATCTCCTACTGTCTGGTCATGCCAGCCCTGAGTTGAGAGAGTTCAGCCTCCAGTTTGGCTATATAGTTGCATTTCTCACATGTATTTGTGTTTGTTGGGAGGAGGAGAGGGTTGTCTGTGTACATGAGACATATGTAGCATTGTCTCAAGATACCCAGATTAACCAGCTGAACTGGAGAGGACGCCAGTATTCCACCACTCGACATGCTAGAACAGTATAAGGGAGTGCTGTGCCTTTAAGGGAAGTGGATATTCACAGGGGTGGTAGGTGGATGTAGTGCTTTACTTAGTACGAGAGTGCTTACTTAGTAGAGAAGTTTTGAGAACAAGTGCTAGGCTTATAATATAGTGAGTAGTCTGATTATACTAAGAGTAGAGCTTCCTTAAGGGAAAATTTGAAGAGCAGACTTGGCGGAGCCAGAAGAAGTTTAACCGGCTATGCGCACAAAAGCGCAAAGTCGTGCAAATGCGGATTTTAAACAGGGAACTACAAAAGAGCTAGAAATGGTCCAAAACAACCAATTACTACAGCTCTTGTGCTGAGGTCACTTCCTACAGGGACAGGTAGGCTGCTCAAGGCTCCCCCACTCCCACTGGTTGAGCAAAGAAACTTCCTTCTATCCAAGTAAGGTAATGGACAACACAGGAACTACACCACAGCCCAGAATACAGCAATGCCTGTAAACTGGTCTAAACTAGTGGAGGAGAGGCGGGAAAACAAGGATTATTTTTTTGTTTTTTTGATAGAAACACACAGAAAATGCAGAAACAGTGATAAATCAGTTACACAGGCTAGCTCACTTTAGTGGGCAGCCTCAACAGTTAAATTAAACAAACAAACTTTCGATCAAATTCAACTAAAATAACTTTTAAGTGCAGATTTTAAAATAATGCAGCAAACAGCTAAAAAACAGTTTAAGCTTGTTCAGGGTAAGCTACAGAAGCTATTCCAAGTAAAAAAAACAGCAAAGATACTTAAATCCAGAAAGTAGTCGCTTTTCTGAGTTCTCTGTAGCTAGGACCACTCTGCAGGACCACGAGGAGCTTGTCTGAGCAGTATGAAAAAAAGTAGATATGCAGATGTAGAAGCAATATCTTACAGTACTTTTTCCCCAGTGAATGGTCTTTTTATGTGTATCTAAGTGTGCAACTCTTAGAGATGGACATTAGACAAATGAAAGATTGATCCAAAAATTGTGTATGTAGTGTGAGCTGTGTGAGTCATCCATATTTCTGAAGTGAGCAATAAAGATCAGAGCACCTGCCAGGACTGAGATAGCCAGTGCTGGACACTTGAGTGTTTAGATTAGCCTTTGGTGACATTTAGCTGTGTATTAGAAAGGCAGTATTCAGATTCTGGTCAGGTTAGACCACAGAGTAAAAGACAGTGATGCGTTTCCTGATATGAACTACAGCAAATCTGAAAATTCTTCTGCATCTTAACCCACTCTTTCTCCAGTTGCCTACTTAATCCATTTCCAGGTTATGGAAATGCTGGAATCTATTCTGGAACTCCTTGAGTGCACAACAGAGAAGATCAATTTCAGACAGTGCACCAGGAGACGCAGACACACTCATGCATTGCATGCACACCTACAAGTAATTTGGCAATTGCCAAGTTACCTAACACACCTCTTCGGGATATGGGAGGAAACCTGAGTACCCAGCAAAAACCCATGCAGACATGCGCAGAATTTGCAAACTCCACACAAAAGATAACCCGGCTGAGAATCGACCTGGGATATGAAGAGGTGTGAGGCAGCAGTTCTAACCCCTCTGCCCAATCTCAAGTCAAGTCCTTGAATGTTGGTGGGGACTAAACAGGCATGCTGAGAAAAGATGCTGGTTTATCCGGTGTGTGTGTGTGTGTGGGGGGGGGGTATGGTTTTAAGCCTGTAACGATGCTTAGGTTTTTTTTTTTGTTTGTTTTGGTCAAGTTAGAGTTTACATGCAGAATGATTGTGGTATAAGGAGCTGAGATTGAAGAGGCAAATTCAGTTTCTTCACTTATCAGTAAAAGATTTTAACCACTGTGATTAACTCAAGAGGTATAAGCAGGGTAATATTCCTCTGGCAACAAAGACTCGGGTGGCACACTGTGGTGATTTCTATGTTTTTGTGTGGTGGTAGATAGATAGATGACTTTGTGTCTCTTTCACTTATGAACCATGTTCATAGGTTTATAGGTTAATACTATGTTATTGAGCCAGAGGGCCATTAGTAGCCTATAATATCTCAAATTGTAGATGCCCACTGACATGACTAATTTATACCTACATTCAATCCCTTTTAATGAGGGCTTTAGAGGCCAGATTATGAAGAAATGAGGGTGAACTGGTGCGTTTTATGGACTTTTTCTGAGCCATTTAATGTTGCATGCCATTAACTCTATGTGCTGTTTATACTTATTTGATGGACATTTATTATGTTAAAGGTGCCAGAAGCTGGCTACGTAGCTGACCTAACTGGCCAGAATAGAGATGCTGGCAGATAACCAATTCTTAGTGAAAAGGACTGAAGTACAGTGTAGCTGCTGGTTACTTTGTATCGAACAAGTGTTTAGGTAATTAAACTTTTGTATGATACACTGTCTAGTATTTTTAGAAATGGCTGAAGTTGTCCAATGAGGCTGCCATTCTGATGTGATTTTTTTGTCAAGGCTACTTCTCACATTACAGTCTCCATCTCTGCATTGCCATTCCTTTTTCGTGAGCTTTTTTAATGTCTCCTTTCATATCGAACCAAAGTACCCTGGATTACTTACTGTTTTTCTCTGAAAATTTAAAGAAATAGTGTCGGTCTTTTATTCCCAGTGATCTCCTCTGATTTGTGCCATTAACCAGCTATAAAGCAGACTTTAGTGGCCCCTTTTGTTTTAACATCAAATGATTGTTAAATTAATTTCTTAGCTGACGTATCTCCTTCTATCGTTATTCTTTCTGTCAGACGCGCATAGTGATGGCACTACCAAGTTTTCTTTTTTTTTTTCTCTGATCATCTTTGGTTGACATATAAGCTGCTTTGTCTCTCTGTACAGCACATTCTTATGCTGTTTGATGCTTAAAAAAAAAAAAAGTTAACCTGTGTCATAACATTCCCATAATCTTGTTAGTTATTACGGCCTTTGTAGAAGAGAAAAAAGACTAGGCTTACAGTAGCTTGTGTGTGTTGTGTGTGTGTTGTGTGTTTCTAAGATATTGAGATGTGGTGGGTTTAAGATGAGAGAACCAGCGAGACAAATTCCTAAACTGAGTAATGTAAGATTTTATGTAAACATATCATGGTGCTCACCAAACGGGCTCAAGAGCAAATTAATGACAAGGGAGAAATAAAATCTCTATATGGAAGGAAGAGAAAGTTTTGTAGACAGGAAGATGTTCTTGGCATAAGAAAATGATGCCCTTAAGTAGTTCTCCTTGATTCCTCATCAATTTAAACTTTGTATTTATTGTACTCTTAACATTTCAGGACTAACCTCTCTTAGTTGAAGACATACCTGGTTGCAGAATTTCTTGTCTGATTAGTCATGCCAGAGAAAAAACGTCATTAGACTAAGATAATGGTTTTGGTATAGGATAACATTTGAATATTTTTTTTTTATCCAAAGAGTTTTCCAGTTTTGCTATGTATTTTTCATATTGTTAAGAAGACTGTTTGAGATGTTGCCATTTTTCCAGCATAGTTTTAGCACTAAAATAGTTGCTATTAAAAAAACAAATGCATTAAAATACTAAAGAATTATCAATAGTAATATCTGATTATCATGTAATTTTTTTTTCCTTTAAGTAGTTAGAAGTGTTTGTGTAATTTTATCACAGACTATTGTTTCTATGTTGTATGTTTGTGAGGTTGTAAGAGCTTGTAAGGACTGAGCTGACAAGCTTGGGGGTAGTGTTTTGACAACAGTATTAAAACTACAGAACAGCAGGTTTTTCATTTAGCTTGCAGATTTGTTTCAAAAGGTTGCAACCTAATGTGGCACAGGATAAGAAGTGGTAGACTTATCAGTATTGCCTTTCTCTCATGGTATTCTTCATCTTATAAGATAACATTTTTTCAGTGTCGATTCTGCAAGAATTGTAAATACTGGGTTGTGTAAACTCCTTTCTTTTTGGTTTAGGCCTTAAGGTATATAGATGGGCTTGGTAATTTCTGTGCCAGACAGTGATTCTATGCTTAGACCAGATGAATACCAGGCTAGGCTGTTTCTCCCTGTGACCCTCAGTTATGTAAGCAAATATATATGAGAACTAATAAGATGTGCATTTACTCAACAGCTCATAGGTTCACAGGTGTATTTTAGGCTAATAATCACTAGGGCCTTTGTAAGTCTAGCCATACAACACAAATATGTCCCACAAGTGTTAGGAAATGATTTACGGACTGCCTCTGTCCATCAGAAATATGGACACCAGACCAGAGGTGAATTTCCAGTTTCCCATTCACTGGTCCAAGTTGCACATGAATAGCTGTGTCTCCAACATGTCCTACTTATCTTGCAAGGACAATTTACATCCTTGGATCTCGTTCTGTTGCTGTTCATTGTAGGAATATGCAAAAGGTTCATCACAGTGGGATCCAAGTATGCCTGGCATAGATCGCCTCTCAGTAGTCTGTAGGAGACCGAGTATAGATACAAGGTTTTGAGGTAAGCTGCATCGGACATTGTGTTTATGCCCTGTATTTTTTTTTTTTGTAAAGAACCTTTGTGGACATTCCAGTTGCTGCATTTGACTGCTCAAGAACATACTGAAGTAGGCATTATACTCAGTTATGGGTCAGATGAGGGCTGAATACAGTAGCACTATTGCTTCCCAGGATCTAGATGTCGTGTCCTTATAAGCTGAGCAGCATACAATAATTTCCTTACTACTTTAGGCATATGTTGCTCGAAGGACAGGTTACTATCTACATGTGTTCCCAAATCGCTGGCTACCAGGTCAGCTCTTAGGGGTGCTTTAGCTAAATGCATGCCTGATAAGCAGGTAAAAATGTCAGCAGTTTGCATTCACCCAGATGTGCAACTTCTTAGAACAACCATATCTTATGTATGCAGCAGGTGGAAAAGTGATACAAATGTAATGCAGGTATACTGACTGATGGCATGATGATACTATTTATGTTAGAGCTTAGGTTGAAAGCTACATGGAAGCTTGTCACTGATGCACTGTATATACCTTTCCAGTGCAAAGCATGCAGGTACTGTCCATAGTGGTCGTGTGAACATCATGAACGTGGAACTCTTGTATTACTGATGAGCTAGAAGTTTAGCAGAAATTGCAGTACTGATGTTACCTTATTCATGAACAAATGTACTAGCACTCTAAAGTGCTGCACAAAGTTTGAGTTTGGTGGGTGCCTCAGGTGCCCCCCCCCCCCAAAATTTTTTTTTTGCACTGTGGTAACAAAAGTAAATACAAGTAAATAAATCCTCTTCCATGCCAGTTGTTAAAATGTTATCTGTGCAGATGCATTTGTCACAGTTGCACTCCTTTTTTTTTTTAATTTGGTGAATGCGTCTTTGTGGATTTCTTGTACATTTTCCCCAAAACTGAACCTGACACTGTGTACTTAGATCTTCATAGCGTCTCATAAATGTAATAGCTGATACTCACCATCAGTATTATTTTAAATGTCCAAAACAAATTCCGTGTACACCGTACAGACTTAAAATTCAATTGCAAATCTGTTTTGCCACTTCATTTAATTTTGACTTTATTTGGATTATAAACAATATGTGTGCTGACTTTATGGATCATAAAAATAATGTGCTGTCATTTTGAACCACAGGCTTTGAAAATGTGCTGCAATTGAAGAAATAGTTTTTAACTGATGCATGTACTGTCTGGAAATAGTGTTTGTGGATAGATTTGGACCACTGAAAGATTAGGGTTTGTTAGGACAGATGTGCTTTCCTTCCTTAGAGAGCAGGCTTAGGGAAAGTGCCAGTCAGTTGTGAATCAGCTACTACAATATAAAGACTTTGTTCTAAGTAACAGCTAATGGGCACTTTTCCTTTGGCATACACAACTGTTTGCAAACATGTATTGAGTTTTCATTACTTCTGATGTGCTAGTTACAGTATTCCTTTCTCACTCAAGTGCTGGCCCTAACTAGTTAGTTACCTAAAAAAAAACAGTAAAAAACAGGTACAGAAGGATTATTTCTTGTAGACATTTTGAAATGGCACCTGGCGAAAAACGTAGAAAGTAAAGGACGAAGTGGTGTTTGTAAACACAGATTTTCATTTCTCTCCTTCAGTGGTGTATACAGGTTTTAAAAACATCCTTAAGTTTTGCACCTTGATATTGCAGATATATTGAAATGTGTAACTGTAACATGGGCACAACTTAACCAAAATGGAAGAGAATTGGATGCAAAGTGTCCCACTGTAGTCTGTAGATGTACACTGAGTAGCATTTAGAGAAGAAAGGACATAAGTAAATATTTTCTTCCTTCTCCCATTATTAGTATAAGAAACATTTCTTAATTTAAAAAAAAAAATCTTTGTAAGCATTTTACTAAGAATTTTCCCACATAATCATCTTTATCCCTTAGTGACATCATTGTTGGGCTAACATGGGAATGCACCTGCATAGAATTTAATGGACGTGCTCCACCCCCTACAAAACATGTGGTAATACAACCATTCCAAACTGTGGACCCCTTTCTGCCCCTGCTATGTGCTTGTGTCACCAATAATAAGCTGGATTGATGTCCATGCGGTCATAAAGATAATTTTTATGAATGTTGATATTAAGAAAGGTGAGAAAGAAATGAAAATAAATATGTAAAAATAGGTGGGAAGTAAATTGTGGTACTCTAGGCACCACATGCCATTGTACAAATGTCTTGAACTTTGCAGGAATACTGCAAAATTTGGCCCACTATCAGCAAGTACGAAGTTATTTTCCATTTAATACCAAGTATTGGTACTAAATAGTTAGGGAATCCAAACTGAGAAGATGCAAGAGCAAATTTTAGATAGACTGATTTATTCTACTTTCTAAAAACAATGCAGTTTCTGAGCATGGTTTGGAGAGGTCTTACTCAGTTGATTGCTTTAATTAGCATAGTGGCAAACTCCCTAGTCTGATGGGAAAAAAAGCATAGATTTGTAAAATGCAGACATACTAAGGCCTTTCTGAGTGTAATTCTGGTGGCTGCCAAAAAAAGCAATTGGAAAAGGGAAATCAATGTCTAAACCAAACGTATTAGAAGTAGTGATTATAGTTGTTGTTTTCTTTCGGCTTTTCCCAGTTAGGGGTCGCCACAGCGGAACTCCGGTCCACTAATGATTGGTAGCTGATTTTTATGTGCCGAGTTACCAGTCCTGACGCACAACCTTCAACGAAGGTATGCCCATTCACGCATGTCTCCACGCAGAAGACGCTCTAGCTGAGAATCGAACTGGACAGCGTCTTACTGTGAGGCGACAATGCTAACATTGATAAAAGAACTGTTAGTGGGATCTTTAGAAAAGGGTAGGAGCAAATTGCAATAAAAGGGAACTGTTTTGGAGAAGGAATGAGGTTTAACAGAAGGCAGGACTTGAATGAGCTATGTAATGTTTGACTGACAATGACTGTATAGAAGGTAATAGAAGGTTTGCAACTGAAAATGTCAGTATGGTTTGTTTGCATTTACAAAAAGGTATGATTGCCTATGTCATCAGTGATAATTCAATAAAGATGTTCCTTGTTTTAAAAAAAACGTAAAATAACATTGAGGAAACCGGCACAACAAACTTCAACACTGCCAGGATGTTAAAGGAATCTAAAAAAACAGAGACTGGTCCTCTGATCAGTGTTGATGGATTCTGCAAAGCTCAAAAGTGCCTGGTATGAAGTGCTTCATTTCCCTTTGCCAGATTTGCTTTGGAGTTGGACTGTGCCTTGAAAATTAAAAAAAGATGACATAATCCTATAAACAGAATGTCTATGTTCCTTTTGCTTGGTCGTGCAGTAATAGTTTTCAGTTTTTGAAGTTCAGACTACAACAGTGTGCTTTGAAAAGATGTGGCTTAAGCAAGACCTACATCATGGTACCAGTCAGATTTACCAAATTTGACTCTAAATTCATCCCTCGTACTGAAGGGAAGCCGGTACTATTTTTCAGTCCCCTTGACTTTGCTGGCAAAATCTCAGACTGCATATGTCTTGTTTTCTTTGGTTCCATATTTTGAGTGCCAGCCAGGGCATTTACAGTCCAAGCAGCAGAGACATTACTAGATTTAAAACAGAAAGCAACTGGTTGATAATGTGAAGAGCAGCTTCTGTGAGAGGAAAACAGATGTTTGACTTCCACCCAAACTATGCAGCATAATGCTCCGATGTCTGCAATTGTAGTAGTATTTCCATTTGTTGAATTGGAAAGTATTGACTTGGCTTTTCTTTGATTCCAGTTAGAGAATGCTTGAGTGAAAGGAGTGATCAGAAGTTATTAGTCTTCTTCCTATTCATCACTGATGGGTTTGGTTCCTAGCCCTCGGAATCGAGTCAGCCTTATACCAAGCTTGCGTGCACCAAAAACTCTCAAGCCAAACTGCTGCCCACAAGACCCATTGCTTAGTTACCTCAGATCTCGTTTGCCGCGCAGCCATATAGCAGTGTTTCACCAAGCTCTCCTGCTAAGTGTTTTTTTTTTTTCAGATATATTTACTAGTTTTGAAAAAGTTTTTCTCCTTTTATAATCTGCACTGCAGTAGTGTAGTGGGCAGAGCACTCACCTTATGAGCAGTCATTTCAGGTTCAAGTCCCACTCCAGTACATTTCACACTTGCTTATTCCCCCAGTTCCTTCTAAGCACAGCTGTCAAAGTCCACCCCCCCAGGACTCTGAGAGCACAAGGCCCAGGAGACCCCTATCCAGGGCATTTCCCTTTCCGAGTCTTCTTCAGATGTTCCCACCAAAGAACCACCTCGGAAACGGGTGTGTAAGAGGAAACACAAGGACTCCCCAGAGGAGTCCGTCATGAAAGATACGGACTACAATGATGGGGAAGGGTCCCCACAGTCACCTCGATGATGTCTGCTTTGGGAACATCATGGAAATCTTGAAACGGGTGACTAGAAGTCCTCAAACCCTTCCTCAGAGGAATCTGTATTCCTGCAGGCCTTTTGCTCTCAGCCCTCTACTTCTTGTGTGACTACCCCCCCCACTGATGAGTTGGTTAAACTCATTGTGCAGTGGGCTTGGAAGAACCCCAACTCCATTGAGGCCATCCCCAGGAGATCAGACAAAGTACTGTCCCCTCCATAGGATCAAGCCCATTGGTCCAGAGGTTTGCCGTGGATGCTATGGTGGTGGCGGCTGCCACGAAAAAAGACCTTGCAGAAGAGAGTCCTGCTGTTCACCTGCCCAGCAGAGAGTCCCGGGCAGTAGACAGGCTAGGGAAGTGAGTCTTTGTGTCAGTGACCTTTGCAGTTAGGTCTCTGAACTTTCTGGCACATTTATGAGGTTACAGAGAGATCTTATATCCGAACTCTCAGGAACCCTCGTGAGTCAAGTATCAGATGGAGCATGAGATAAAGTTACTTCCCAACTTGCCACCCTAGAATCTATATCTAATTCATCCATGAGGTTGCTGTCACACGCAACTGAAGGAGCAGCTATAGCAGTGGGTGCAGGCGTAGTCATGAGACATCACACCTGGATGCGCATCTGTGACCTCGCGGACTCCTTCAAGTCTTCCTTTCTAAATGCCCCTAATGAGCCATCTGCTCTGTTTGGTGCTAAGGTCAGGGATACATTAGCCAAGATGGGAAGACCTTGTCTGCCATTGGCCTACACTTTTCCAAACCTCAGCATTCCTTCTCTAGGAATCAGAGGAGTGGAAAGATGTGGCACAAGAAGTCTCAAGGTCCTTTCCGAGACGCACGTGGTGAGGACTCCCCCAGAGGCAGAGGGAGTTCCAATAATGGAAGACGTCCCTTTCGGGGCAGAGGGGGTCCTCAGAATCAGGGCTCCAGAGATTCCTTCTCAGGTAGACTATATCAGTGCTCCTGACGCGCTGCCTGATTGCTTTTCTCTGGAAGCAGTCGGAGCGCGTTTCTCTCTGCATCAAGCTGCCTAGCTCTCCATTATGAATGCTCAGTGGGTGCAGAGAATCATTACCAGAGGCTACCATATTCCACTAATATCCTATCCAAGACCTCCAAAATCCCTTCTCAGTCTCCCACCCAGTCAAAGAGAGGAGGCAGCTTCGGAATATGAAAGTTATTTCAGAAACAAGCTATCCAGCAGGTCCCCCCAGATCAGTGCAGATCAGGGTTCTACTCAAGATTCTTTTTGGTGTCAAAGAAAACAGGGGACTGGAGGCCCATTATGGATCTCAGCCAACTAAACAAATCTTTAGTTCAGACCAAGTTCTGCATGGTCACGATTCAGTCCATCCTCCCCTTTCTGCAGGAGGGTGCATGGATGTGTTCATTAGATCTCCGGGATGCGTATTACCATATCAAGATGGACAAGCACTCCAGAAGCCTCCTTCGCTTCCGGTTGGGAGACCATCACTACCAATTCAGAGCCCTGCCTTTCAGTCTCTTGGCCACCAGAGTGTTCACGAAATGTCTTGCAGTGGTAATAGCACATCTGAGACTTCAGGGATTCCAGGTGTTTCCATACCTAGACAATTGGCTCCTCTCTGCCCCCACCAAGCGTCTTCTGGTCAGGGCCCTCCACTACATGCTGGCTCTAGCTGAATCATTAGGTATAGCCATACACTGGGAGAAATCAAACCTTCAACCATCACAACAACTGGAATTCATAGGGGCAATATTCAACACCCAGTCAAGCCAAAACTCACTTCCTCTTCACAGGCTTCAGAGACTCTGGGCACAAGTTCAGGTGATACTCTGTCAAAGCAAGGTGTCTGCAAGGGAAATTCTTCAAGCCTTGGGTGCTATGGCTGCAGCCATCTCCATAGTTCCCTTAGCCAGACTACACATGAGATTACTACAATGGCTCCTTCTGGCCCAGTGGATATCCACCCTTCACCCCCTGAGCTCAAACATTCTCATCACCAACATTTGCAAACAAGATCTCCTCTGGTGGATGAGTACAGATGAAAATCTTTGGTGCCATCCCTTCCAGGTTCCACAGTCCAGCGCCACAGTGACCATGGATGCTTCCCTGATGGGGTGGGGGGGGACACTTCCAGGAAAAGTCAGTCTAAGGCACGTGGTCCAATGTAGAGGTCAATTTGCATATCGGTGTCCTGGAGTTGAGCGGTCCTGTTGGCGTTGCAAGCTTTTCATCCAGAACGATTGCTGTCCAGTCGGACAACATGCCCGTGGTCTGGTACATAAAACAGGGAGGGACCAAATCCTACCCCCTTTGTCGCAAAGCCATAAGAATCTGGCAGTGGGCGATAGTTTCCAACCGCTTTCTGATCACAACGCATATTCCAGGGAGCTCCAACGTGATTGCAGACAGACTGAGCAGATGCATTCTTCATCCTCATGAGTGGTCTCTCAACCAGAGTGTGGCGACGGAAATTTTCAGCCACTGGGGCCAGCCATGCTGTGACCTTTTCGCCTTCCCTTCAAACACAAAATGCAGCAGCTACTTTGCCATCTTTCCCCTCTCGGGGAGTCACCGAGAGACGCTCTAGTCCATGATTGGCAAATGGGTCTTCTTTATGCTTACCCACCGATTCCTCTGATTCCCCTTGTTCTACAGAAAGCTATTCAGTTGAGAAGCAAAGTGCGATCCTCATCACTCCATTCTAGCCTCGTCAAGTGTGGTTTCCCTTCCTTCAACCTCATCTGTTACAACCTCCTTGGATCCTAGACACTCACCAGGACCTAATTTCTCACCCACAAGGGCTGACTCCCCCGAATCTGTCCACCCTCAAGCTGACAGCTTGGTTTCTCCACTTCCATTAGTTGCCAGGCAGGAAACCCTCTCTTCACCCGTCTGGGATATTATTTTGTCTTCTCATAACCAACCATCAGGAAACTTTTTACAGGGTTAAATGGAAAAGATTCTCTATTTGGTCATGTAATCAGAAGCTAGACCTGTTCTCAGTCCCCGTAGCCACTATTCTTCATTATTTGGCTGAGCTGTTTGACAAAGGGGCCTCGGCCTCTACCATTCAAGTCCATCTAGCAGCTGTTTTCAACTTCCATAATGGGTCTGAAGGAATGCCACTTATCTCCTCTCGTCTTTGCAAGACCTTCCTCAAGGGTATTTTTCACAGCAGGCCTCCCATCAAACAGCCGGTGGAGGCATGGAATCTGTCCTGAGTTCTGTAGGCTCGCTTTTCCCCCATTTGAGCCGGCTACCACATGTCATCTAAAATTCTTGTCATGGAAATCCTTATTCCTGGTGGCTATAATTTCAGCAAGATGAATTTCTGAATTACAAACATTATGTATCAAGAGCCCTTATCTGATCTTTCACAAGGACAGAGTATCACTTCATTTTAACCCATCCTTTCTCCCCAAAGTGGTTTCTGATTTTTGAATTAACCAGTCCATTGAGCTCCCTGTGTTTTTCCCAAATTACTCTAACAAGGGAGAATACTGCTTACATGTCCTGGATGTTCATAGACAGTTACGCTTCTATCTGGACAGAAATAAATAATTTTGCAGTCGGACCAGCTTTTTGTTTCCTTTGTGGGCCCTAGAATGGGAAGTGCAGTATCAAAGTTTACTTTGTCTAAATGGCTCAGGGATTGCATTGCCTTCACATATTCACTTATGGAGGGATCTAAACCTGGCCAAATCAAAGCTCACTCAACTAGGGTGACAATTGCAGCTTCTCTTGCCTTCCACTCTAGGGCCTCCATGGATAACATTTGTGTAGCTGCCATTTGGGCTAAGCCTCACACCTTTATCAAGCATTACAAATTGGATCTGATCTCCAGGGGAAGAGAGGCCTTTGGTTCAATGGTTCTCAGGAATGTACTTCCATAAGGGCCACCCAGGTTCTCCAAGTAGCTGGGGACTCTGTCCCATCGGTGACGAATAGGAAGATTAACAACTTCAGATAAAGAGGTTATGACTTACCAGAATGTTCCATCTGAGTTGTTGATCTTCTTCCAGTCATCACACCCTCCCACCGACCCCCTCCTAAGGTTCCTGGTGGATCTTCTGGGTCTTTGTGGTGTATTAGGGGTTCTGCGCAAAGATGGCCTCTGACTTATCCTTTCTCTATATTGTGCATGCAAACTCGATCTGAGGTAACTGAGCAAAGGGCATTGTGGGTAGCAGCTTAGCTCTAGAGTTTTTGGTGCACGGAAGCTTGGTATAAGGCCGACTCTGTTCCTAGGGCTCAGAACCAAACCCATCAGCGATGACTGGAAGAAGATCAACAAGTCAGATGGAACGTTAGGGTAAGACATAACTTCTTTTTTTGTTGAGGTGAGAGCCTTTGTTTGATCTACACAGAAATACGAATGGAGAGTTTTAAGGAGACTCATTTATTGAAACTTTGCATCATTTATTTTTTTCCATATTATTTTTTAATGTGCCAAAAAGTTATAATATGAACACACACAAAATCTTGAAACCAGTTTGATATTTCAGGATTGTTGAACTGAATAAGAAAAACCTCAATGGACAATGCAGCAGCTAATTAAATAGTTATAATATTTCTGAAACATGACATGGTAGTCCGGAATATACATAATAAGTTGTGCACAATAATCCACAAAGCCTATACACTAGTAAAACAAGCATTATTGTAACAATATAGGACTGATTGTAGCCTATGTGTAAAACTTAACCTAAGGCATGTTGCCTACCAAATGTGTCTTTATTATTGAATCTAATTGTAGAAGGTTGGGCAATGGGCATTAGTTGGATTTTTTTTTTTTTTTTGTAATACTTGACCCCCGACCTCATATATAAAACTATGGTAAAAGGGGTTGTGGATAGATGGATGAATGGATGGATGGCAGGATGTGTCCTCCTTTTATGGCTCGATAAAGAATTTTTCTTAATGTTATTTAAGATAACAGAACCATGTAGCAGGAATGGGAATTGAAGTGCATGTGCAGTTGTTGGTAGGAAATGTTTTTAGATTTATGTAATTAAAGTAAATAATGTTTGGTTTTTCTCATAATGTATATTATACATATAGATTAGATAGACATATAGATAAATGCAGATAGAGATATATACAGTCATCATACATGCACGTGTTTCCATCTGTATATGCATAGGATAATGGCATAATTTATGTAGTATGCCCATCAGTATTAATTTCTTGTGCACTTTTGATGTGATTTTTATATGTCTGTCACATCCCTAATTCATCCATTTTCTGCCCACATTCATTCAGTTCATTGTCACAGGGAGCTGACCCTTATCCCCATATGCATTAGATAAAAGTTAGGAACAGTTTCAGCTCTGACTTAATTTTATCACATTCTGGAGAAACACATTTTTAAATGTACTTAGACGATATTTCTGGGTTTTTTTAAAAATATTTTTATTAATTTCTTTCTGTTTTTGTAAGTTTTGTATGTGTAATTGTAATAATTGTCTGAAATATTCAGCACTGTTATTTAGATGACAATTTGTTGGAGAGTTCACTAAGTCTGCTTTTTCATTGTCATTATTTAATGCCTGTGTTTGTGTTAAACTTGTGTGTTACTTTGCTTCATTGTAGTTTAACTCCTGAAGTGTTGCTGTCCAGCACTTGCTGTATTTGGCTGGTGGATGAGTACATGCCCATGGTGTCGGTATGAATTTACACTGAGCTCTGTGTTCGTATTGTATCTTTAAAAAACAATGTCCTTCCATATCACTGTTGCAGTATTCTTTACATGAAGGATCTCCTTCAAAGGATACCCCAAAGTCCAGCCAGTATACCAAAGCCTTTAGTGCTTCAGGTGTCATACATCACACATATGCTCCCCGTGCAAGGTGTGGGGCATAAAGGTGACATATGGATGCACCCACTCAGATCGTCTTTGTCACCAGTGTGAAAGTCATTGGTAAATGTCTGAGTGTCCTCCTGCTGTGCTGGTTACCAAGCCATGTTTTCAAATAATTGCCCCATTGACGTTTCTTCTCTTTTTGTTCTTTTTTTTTTTTTTGGGTCCATGTCATCCAGAAAAGGAAAATGTCTATGTGGGAGGCAGATTTTCCATAAATGCCGTCATGTCCAGTGTCTCTTCAGTGTGTTGCTTCCCATAATAATACATAGTGCTCTGTCTGCCAGGCATTTGTGCCCAAGACCCTACATAGTCGTATCTCCTCCTTGTCCATATACGTGGACAACCAGTGTATTAAGTTTTTGGCTTAGAGTGCTATGGCGGAATCCTCCTGTCCTGAGGGTCATATCTGCCAAGAAGACCAAAAAAGTTGGGTCTGAACCAGCTGTTGTCCAGCCTCCCCCAGACATAGGTTCATAGGTAGGTGCTAGGCTGATGGCCCTAGGGCCTATATAAGCTTAGTCAAAAAAGTACCCTGGCTTTCGCCACTTAAGAAAATTATTTTCCTGTGCCCCTGTCGAGCAGAGCCACAGAAGTGATCCCCAGGATGAATTTCCTATTCCCCATCCAATCATCAAGATTTTTCTTGCACAGTGCTAATGAGCAGCTTTGTTTGATATAGATAGGTTTTCCAGAGTATGGGAAGTCTCTTGGACAGGAATCTATCCTTCCAGCATGTTCTGTTTATTGTGGTGACAAGGTTTAGGTACCTAGAGCATGTAGCTCGGAGGGATTGGGATTTCTTTAAGTGGAGCATGTCCAACAGCTCTGGGTTTGACATAGCTTTGTATGTTAGGCAGAGATTGCCTCTGAGTAGTCGATATGCGATGAAGTAAAGCTGGAGTTTTTTGAGACGGTCTGCGTAGGGCATCTGTTTGAGGCCGGTAATCCTCTTTGTGAGGTATTTCTGAGGCCTTTCCAGTTGTTGTAGATGTCTTGTGAGGTACATACCAAAATGGGCATTGTACTCTATAATGGGTCTAATGAGTGATGAGTAGAGGGGAACAATGACCTCTTTTTTTCCTGGATGAGAAACCTTTTGTGATGAGGTGTGCCCAATAGAAGGATTTCCTGACTACTGTGGTGATGTGATTATCAAAGGAGAGACTACTGTCCACCTGTGTCCCAAGGTCTCTTATCACACTTTCTGTGTTAAGTAGACTACCACCTATGTGGTAGTTCATGGGTACAGAATTTTTACCAAAGGGGATGACAATGCACTTTTTGGCATTGAGCTTGAGGCCATGGCTTTGACGCCAGGCATCTGTCTCAGTGAGGCCCTTTTGTAGGATGTCCACATTAAGAGTTTCTATTATGGCTCCTAGTTCATAGATTTAGGTTCATAGATTAGTATTAGGCTAAGTGCCCTTGTGGGCCATTTTAAGCCTAGCCAGATACCCCATGTGAGAATCAAACTCTGCATCTTGTGTCTTTAAGGTAAACACCTTAACCATTATGCCAACTTCCCACGTCGTTTGCAGTCTTTTGCGAACTTCATTAGCCAAAGACCTTCTGTGTTAGCCTGTACTTCAGAGAAGTAGATACCAAACAGGAGAGGACCCAGGACTTAACCCTGTGGTACTCCACTTGTCATTGGTCTGAAGTCGGATTTGGAGTCTGCTAATTTCACAGTGTGGGTTCTGTCATTGAGCCAGTTGGCAACCCCATCTTGTTACATAGGGATTTATACCTAGTTTAGTGAGTTTATCTATAATTCCAGAGTGGGGGGATGGTGTTGAAAGCCTTGGCGAGATCTAGGCAGGCTGTGTGAACCACCTTACCCTCATCTACAGCTTTGGTGACTGCTTCAAAGAAGTCTGTCAGGTTTAGGAGACATGATCTGCCTTTTACAAACCCGAACTGGGTGGGGTCCAGAGTTTGGAGATTACCAATGTCTTTGTTTATAAGTTCCATAATGATACGTTCCATGGCCTTACAGACCAGGCTTTTCAGTCTAATGGGGCAGTAGTTCCCGGGGTCCATGGTGGATCCCCCTTTGTGGAGTGGGATAACTGTCGCTGTACACCATTCAGTGGGCACAAAGCCTGAGGTGAGGCTGTGATTGAACATGGTACTTGGGTGGGGTGCCAGTTCATTCTGTAGTTCGTGTAGAATGCAGCCTGGGATGTTGTCAGGTTCCATGGATGCTGTGTTCTTGGCTTTGGAGAGTGTGGTTTTTACCACTGCAGCCATAATTACAGGAACTTTGGATTCTTCTGGTATAGAGATGGGCCCTTTAGGGGCTGAGAGGGAGTAAAGTTAGCACTGAACCTATCTGCCAGGATGTTGACAATATTAGTTGGTTCTGTATATTTAGTGCCATTGTGCTGTAACTCGGAGCAGATCTGAGTATTGCCATTGAGATTCTTGACATTGTTATAGAATGCTTTGTGGTTGTCTTTAGAAACAGTCAATTTTGTTTTCGTAACTAGCTTTGAAGGATTTTATGAGGGATCTCAGCTTCTTATTGAGGCTGAACAGGGAGTTCCTCCAATCATGGAATTTTACTCTTTTTTTGCAGCAGTTTCTTTCTTCTGTTGTAGAGTTTGTTTATGGCAGAGGACCACCAGATTGGCTTCCTTTTTTTGGAGGCTAGCATCTTGGCTCTGTTAGGGATAGCATGATCCATGCACTCGTATAAGTGCATATAAAGTGCATTTATGTAGGATTCATCAGTCGTACCTCTGTTGTCCATCTGCATGGGTGTCGTGAAGTTTGCCACTTCTGTCTTGAGAAGTGTCTCTCTCAAGGTTTATGAAAACCTGGAGTGTGCTGTCTGGTGGTTACTTCAGATTCCTTTGGCTCGAACCTGTCGGAGGCCTGCACTTTTGCAGAAGCTTTGCAAACATCATTACCTGACGTTAAGGGAAACTCTTGGCTGATTATATCTGAAGGACTGAGGGAGAATTCCTCAGATCTTAGGGAGGAGATTCCTCTGTTGATTTATTGAGTCTCACCAAGGGTCTGATCTTCCAAGGAGGATTTGAGTGGATGTCCCCGCAGAAAAAGAAACAAAAAACAAAGCATATATCTCCCCTTCTGTTAAGGCTGCCCAATGTGAATGTCAGGATTTCACTCTGGGTTTATTTAATGCTCTGATGGCCTTGAGGCCTCCTTATGGGGGGTCTCTTCCTGCTCCTCCCTGTTCTTCCATGCTACTCAAAAGGCTTAGGGAATTGGATTCCTCGGATTTGGACCTGGACTCAGGGGAAGAATGTTTGGCTTATTCTTCCCAAATCCCTTCCCTTGTTCTCAAGTCTATGAAATTCAGAAAGTATATTATAAGCTCTGACAGATAGTGTCCCAAGCCATTTGCTGTTCGTCTTGTTCCGGCTCCCCTTCTGAATACTTTTTTGGCAGCTTCTGTAGACCCTGACTCTCAACCCTCCTGCACCGAAGAAGCCAAATTCTGTAAGGTACCCGAGGAGTGCAAGTCTCCTAATAAATGCCCTTCTGCTGACACTTCAGGAGTATCAGTTTGTTCTGACAAACCATCCAAGTAACTGCCGTCTACCAAGCTGTTGTCTTCTGGTGAGGATAGCAGGGCTATGGAAAGGCTAGGCAAAAAAGTTTACATTGCTGCCACTTTTCCTTCAAGATCATTAGCTACCAGACATATGTGACCAGGCATGTTTTAGCTGTCCTTTTTCAGGATTCTTGGGTGGTTTCTGACCTTCTTAACTCTGAGAAGGCTTCGGCCCTTTCCCTGCTGGACTGTACTCCTCAAATTACCCACCACTCAGTCAACTGCAGCTATGATGCAGCTGATGCCTCTTCCAGGGCTGCTGCTTTGGTTCAGTTATGAGGTGTAATTCTTGGCTTCGTCTTCAGGCTTTGCCTGATGACATTAAGGCAAAACTTTTGGTTGCTCCTTTGGATAATAAAAATCTTTTTGGTTCTACTGCTGCTGAGCCTTTCAGGTCTATCCAGGACAAGGGCAATGCCTTGCAGGAGCTGAAACATATTTTTGTTTCTACTATTCCCAAATTTCAGAGGAATTATTCCTCCAAGTCTACATTTTGTCCATAGGCAATTTCGCCCTCCTCCTAAGGGCAAGAAAGGTTCTAGGCATGTGCCTCCTGCTAAGTCTGCTCAGATTACTGCCTCCCAGAAACCTGATTTCTAGGACAAGGTGGGTTCTATTTGACTGCTTGCTTTCTCCTTCCCTCAGCTAGGTTCCCTTGTCCCTCCATCTTTTCTTGTCTCTTCCAAATTGGCTTCACATCTCTTCAGACTCTTGGGTTCTGTCTATTATCTGTCAGGGTTACTTCATGATTTGGAAGCCCCTTACTCCTTTTTCAGGCATTACTCAGCATCCTCAGGAGCAACTCTCTCATTTGCTAAAGGTTCTTCATTCTCTTTTGGCTCAAGGCACCATTCAAGCTGTACCTCCTGCCCAGGAAGGGATTTTATTCCAGGATGTTTTGGCTCTGTGAAAGTTGGGCAAATGGAGACCAATTCTGGATCTTTCCAGGCTGAACACCTTCCTCAAGATTCCTTACTTTCAGATGTTCTCTCTGCAGACATTCTTTCCTTTTCTTCAACCCCAGGTCTTCCTGATATCTCTGGATCTCAGGGATACCAACCTTAATACCCCATCCATCCCCTCTTCAAGAAGTTTTTACATTTCTCTTCCTTGTGTTTTTATTTCTTTGCTTTGCCCTTTGGCCTCTTAACTGCCCCAAGGGTATTCGCATAATACCTCACTCCTGTCATTGCTTTTGCTGGATTCGAGGAATTCAGATCTTTCCCCATGAGGACAATCTGCTTATTCAAGCTCCTTTCCCCGACTCTCTGCTTCATAATTTCAAGTTCATTACTTCCCTGTTAGAGTCTGGGGTTTGCTGTAAACTTCCAGAAGTCAGTTCTGCCATCATCCCAGGGTCATATTTTCCTCATCTGCAGTCTTCAGACCGTTCTCATGCTGGCATCTCTGCCTCTGTCGCTAATTGCCTTTTTCCACTCCCTCCTTCCTCTGGCAACTGTCTTCAGGGAATTTCTCAGGGTTCTTGAGCTCAAGGCTTCCACCATTTCTATGCTCCCACTCACCAGGATCTATATGTGGAAGCTTCAGTGGTACCTCATGTCAGTTTGGCTCCAACATTGCTGCCCCTGGACTTCCCAGCACCTTTACTGTCTCAAGCTCAAACTTCAGTGGTAGATTCATCAACTTTTGCTCTGTCTAGGGCTTCCACTTCAAGCTCCAGTTCTTTACAGACACCTCAGAAAGGGAGTGGGTGCCTTGTGTGGCCCCCTCAATGTTCAGGGCCTCTGGCCTTTTCATCAGAGGTCAAATCACATCCATGCAAGGAGATATGAGGGCTTTGCTTCTCGTGCTTCATGCTTTATCCTCCCTTTCTCATCTCGGATCACTCAAAGAATTCACAGACAGTACCACAATGATGTAGTATGTCAATAAGCAAAGGGGCACAAGGTCCCGTCTTCTTTGCAGACTCACTGTTCAGGTCTGAGATCTAGCTATCCAGTATCATGTGACTCTTCAGGCAGCTTACATTCTCTTGGAGCACAATCTAGTTTCAGATTCCTTGAGTAGGTCCAGCACACAAGCTCACAAATGGATTCTTCATAGAGATGTGTTCCTGGACATTGCCCATCTATGGGGTCTTCCTCAGGTAGATCTTTTTGCCTCCATTCTGAACAGGCAATTTCCTCTATTTTGTTCCAAAGTCCCAAATCCTCTGGTTGGAAAGTGGACACCCAGTCTTTTCCTTAGAAGGGGATGTTTCTGTATACCTCCCTCCTTCCTCTATTAACAGGAGTCTTGTACAAGACCAGGCAGAACTCTCCCAAAGTCTTGCTAGTGACCCTCTTACCATGACAGGGACTCTGTTCCTAAGTCAGCGAGAGCATCATTGGAGTTCATGAAATTAGTATCATTTCAGTCATTGATGTTAGCTAAAGATGTTCTTCTCAGCACTCTTATGTGCTAATGTGACAAAGCTGATATGCTTTGAGGTTTGTTGTATCAAGCAGACAGATTCTGTAAAAATAAAAAAAAGTTTCTATTTTTTTTTTATATATATTCAGGCCTCCAAAACTGTAACCCCTACTTTTTTCTACACTGCCAGAAATCATCTGCATTTCGTTCAACCAACCTAAATATCCTGCCAGTATCCCAATGAGAAGTACATATTGGTGACCACAGCTTAGCAGCAGAAGGTGGTGATGGTGTGGTAAAACATGCCCTCCTGTTCCTTGGATCAGCCTACCAAATTCCCATAAAGCTACTGTAGAATTATTTAACATTTAGACGTGCAGGTTGTTAAGACTGGTGACCGATAGCATTTACTTTACCTTTCTCGCATGAAATTTACTTGCTGCCTGGTAGGAGCTATGCAGCAGAACCCATACATAAGAAATATCTCTGAAAAAAGCTTATTCTACCTCCTTATAACACTATAGCCATTACATAGTAGTTGTTCAGATGCTGAAAAATGTAAATGGATGCAATTGTATTTGGGACAGCACAGCCTTTGCTGTACATTTATCAAGAACAGAAACCGTAGCCATGAGCTATGTCTTCTGGGAAGGAGTTCCACTCCTAGTGCTTGGCAGTCTGACAAGTCTTGTCAGGCATCCAATAACGGCAGCAGACTCCGTCATTCATTAAGAAACAAGGTCTTCAGTTATAACCAGTGCCTCTAAGATTCTGGGTATAAATGTGTATGAGGTAAGGCCTTTATCTCTCACTCCAGCAGACAGAAAAGGCATAATGTCTTCTTCTATGGCTGCACAGAGTCATACATGTATGCATGTATGCCTGTACATTTTTATCAAGTAGGTGCTTTTGAGTCATCATATCACACAAATGGGTTTCATACTCTGTTCTCAAAACAGGAGTACTGTCTTTTTGTTCAGATTAAACCAGCTCTGAAGATGAGTCAAATTGTGAATTATTTCTGTTTTGTCAATGTTTACAGAAAAAAAGATGTCTGTGGAATAAGTCTAAATAAATTTCATGCCCAACACAGTGTACATCTTTTGAGACCAGTCACCCTTTTACCACATTTCAGTCACCATTATCTACCATCAGTGTGATTAAAACAGCATCCTATCCATGTTTTGAAGTGACCATTAGTGAAGTTGCAAGTAGGCCTTTCAATTGGATCCAGCCTTGAAGGCTGCATGTCTGAAATGGGAAGAATTGAAATAAAGTGGTCATTATTTTGCCTACCTTGGATTTCTATTATTGTTGTTAGCTGTGCCATATCATTGTGACACCCCCAGAAACTGTTCCTCTGCCTCTTTTGGCTGAGTGCATTAAGGGGCCTGCTGTAACGGCCTACATCATTGAGAATCAGGATAGTGTGTCATACTAGGAAGAAAAGCTTTCCTGTGCATATGTTGAGGGAAACCAGCTGAAAGTTTTTGAAGCTTAATGTTAGCTTGTTCCTTATTCCATAGTTATTCATGTATGTCACCAGGATGCATCAAAACACATCATGCAGCTTTGAGAGCAGTCCATTTGCAGGAAGACTGATAGAGCAGAAGTGGCTATAGCACCTTCTTTCGTGGATGTGGCTGTTGGAGGGGATGCATTTCCCCTTACCACAAGGTGCAATGACCTCAGAATTATATAATATAAAGGGGGGTTACAGGGTGCGCATCCCTCTGCATGGAAAAGGGCTTGGAGGGATTTCCTTGTCTGCTGTATACCACCCCTCCAAGAAAAAATTGCTCTGGAAATGCACAAATTTCATTCTCGTGAATGCATGGTAGTATGTAAACATTTAGTTTGTTGAATTTTTGCTGTATATCTTCCAAGGTTGACATATGGGCTACTTGACTGAAGTAAATTGATTCATATGTGTATATATATATATATATATATATATATATATATATATATTTGTTCAAGGGGACACTTTTCAGCCATTAATGGGGTCATTAGGCAGGCCAAACAGTTTGTCGGGTACTCTGCTTACAAATAGCAATGTGCACTTTAATATCCTGTGCTGCCAAATATGCAGTCACTTCTTAGCTTCATAAAGCCATACAGTGGGTATTTGCTTGAGGAGCTGTCATTTTGTTTGACAGTTTTAATACTTCTGTAACAAATTTAAGATTTTGCACGAGAATTTCTGCTTGTAAGCCCTCCTGTGTCAACGCAATGGCACACAGTTTTCCATTGTATGGTATAATAGTTGGGATTTATAGGAAGAGTGGACTTTTTCTGCTGTTTGGACGAGTGTGTTTCAGGTTGCTGAGGCTGTTATTTTGTGGAGGTTTCTTTAGCAATACAAAATGTAAATGTGGCGATTTTAGTGTATGCAAGGTTAGTGATATGCCTTTATTAGGTATGGGATTGTCTCTGTTTACAGATAGCAGTTGTCTTTTTGGTGAAGTGATGCATCGGTGATGGAATGAGATAAAAAGACTATTTGGTTGAAGTGCAAGTCCCTGATGAGGGAAGCTGTCCTCTGTGACTCACTATGTTACGGAGAGATTCGCATGGGGGTGGCTGTGTCAATATAGAGCAGCTGATCCTCAGGAAGTATGCATATGTGGAGGCTGTGCCACAAGAAGGTGATGGTCGTGTGACCCAGATGGTATGTGCTTGAGTGGTCATGCCATCAACACTATACTTGTATTACATGGAATATTGTGTGACCATGTCAGTGCAACCAGCAGGGACATGGTGAATATGGATCCACCTACAGGATAATTTGGTTGTATTACACACAGTATATGAATGTTTTGTTAATGTGTGGGACTGTACATAGGACGTATGTGCATTTTTATGTGGATAACTAAGATGAGCACATCATAAGAAGTGTGTTCAACTTCAGCCGTAGTTGTTTTTAAACAAAGCAACAAATTAACAAAAGAAACACAAACATTCAAAGATCAAAGTTGGTTTAAACAGAATTCTGTGTAATATATAGTGTAATGCAGTGACAGGCACAAATTAAAATATGCAAAGAAAATAGCTAAAATAAACCCACACTGTCAAAACTATTTTAAATAATTTTTAAGTAGCTTGCAAAATCTTGCCAAGAGAATGGGGATCTGGCCCTGCTAATTTAGATGTTGGCATTAGTCTGTGACAGGTATGGAAAAGTGAAGCAGTTAGCTAGTGTTTTTTCTTGTGCAGAAAAAGAGAGTTTCTGATATCAGCTTAGATTTCCGAGTTGGTTGACTGGATGGTTTGTCAGTATATTCCCCCTTATCACTTGGTACTCTTTGAGAAATGCTACCTTTGGAGCCATGGCAGAGGCACACTGGCTTGTGGTTGTTCAGCTGCATCCTGTAAGACTATTTAAAAAAAGCACTTGAAGCTTCAGGAGTTTGAAAATGTGTTTTTGCTATCTGTTCTGTAGCAAAAAAAGGGAGGACATTAAAAGGTATGTTGGACTCTCTTTGCAGCTTTTGTATTTCATTATACACTGTCCTTTATTCAAGCACATTCTTGGAATACTGAGGCAGTATTCTTAATGGACAGTTTAAGTGCATCACTTTCATTTTCTGTCATTCTGCAGTATAATTGGTCACTTGTTTTTCAATACCAGTGATGTCCTTCAAGGATGCATCTGCAGTCCTAACATATGGGTTGTCCTGCCTCAGGCAGCCCTTCGGTCGGCCGGATTCCAAAGTCTGGGTCTGGCCTCGGCTGATGTTGCACTTCACCCGACGTCATAGCTGCTGTTTATTGGGTATAAAGGCATCAGCCGACGCCATTTTCCTCAGTCTTTCTTGCCGCGCGGTGCTCAAAGCAGAAGCTGTTCGCAAGTGCCTGTCGGTCAGATCCAGAGATTTCTACTACCGAAGACTTCTAAAACGCTAAGTACCCCGTTGGGGACTCTTTCTTGCCTCAGCCGATGTCAGACAAAGTAAATAATTGTTTAACTTGTGGGAAACAAATACCTCATAAGGATTTCCACTCTTACTGCCTTCCTTGTTTAGGCCCAGACCACGACGTATCAGCTTGTCTAGCCTGTGCTTCCTTCAACCGACGGACACTTAGACGTCGGTCGGAGTTTGCAGAGGAGTTTTTTGGTCCCGCTTTTAAATACAAAATGCCGTCGGAGACTCCGACTACTCATTTAGCTAAAAAGCGCAAGGAAAAGGACCAACACTCGCAGCCCGCAGTTTTGGCTGAAACCACGGTTAGGCCGACTGCGAGTGTCTTGGTTTCGGCTGAAACTGAGCCTCCGGTTCTTCCTTCGGCCGAAAACATGCCTCCGATAGCCGAGGCCTCTCAGAGCATGGCTGAATCTGCTACTGAATTTACTGCTACAGAAGCAGGCACCCAGGATTTGTCAGACACTATTCCTTTAGACATATCTACCCCTGCACGTGGGGCTGCTAGACCCCCTGCTTCTATGTCTATCAAGGCATTTGCCAGGGCTAAAGCAGCTAAATCTTCTAAGGCCTTACCTGCTAAAACTCCTTCACATAGGCCTACCTCTAGTTCCCAAATACTCAGCCTGGCTGAGGATCTCATTTCTTTGATCAGGGGATCCCAGCCTCACCCAGACAGGGCCTCTCAGCCTCCAGACAAGAGGCCTAGGACTGAACCCCCGGAACCTGTCTCTACAGATTATTCCTCGGATGACTCAGACATTACAGACCCTCACGAAGGCCCATATTCTGCTTATGAGGATTCTGATGCAGAAGACTCCATTCCTTCTGCTTCTCCTCCTGAAGAATTTTCCTTTGGGGAAACCTTGCATGCTATGAGGGAACACTTCCAATGGCAGGGCCAGGATTTTTCAGATTCAAGGAAAAGGCTAAGGACCTTTTTACACCTACCACAGCATAGGCCATTAGCCATTCTGCCAGTACTAACAGTTGTTGATGATGCATATAATGATGCCTGTACTGCCCGTGATTCTCTTCCTCCGGCCCCTGCAAAGCCAGACAGGTATTACAGGGTCCTGGACACACATTACCATTTGTATAAGGCTCTTGTTGCAGACCCTGAAACCATTTCACAGGGCCCTAAAGGTGTGGCAGCTGCCTCTGCCAAAAACCCTCTTCCCTCTGAAAGGGAATCTAGAGCATTAGAGAGATGGGGTAAAAAGGTTTATACTTCTGCTACTCTTTCGGCCAGGGCCTTGAACTGTCAATTTCACATGATTCAGTACCAGGAATTTTTGTTAGACCAGCTAAATAAAAAACTGTCTTCTCCTGAACCTTTAGACCGCAAGTCTCTTCAGGATTTGGTACATAACTCTCAGCAGGTCAGTAACCATTTCTTAAAATGTGGGTATGATGCACTGGAGGCTTCCTTTAGATCAGCTATGACTGGAACAGTGATTTGAAGGCATGCCTGGTTAAAAGAACAATCCTTACCAGACCATGTTAAGTCAAAACTCCTAGATGCTCCCATGGAGAAACAAAGTTTGTTTGGCTCCCCTGCAGGAGGTTCTAAAGAAGGTGGAAGAAAAAGCAAAATCTGTCCAAACAGTCAAGGATTTCTTACAGGTCCAACCTCCGAGGTTTAGCAGAAATTGGCCTTCGAAGAATTGGTCCTTTCCAGACAACTCCAGAGCGCAGAGAGGCAGAAATAGACGCCCAGAGGCAGAGGTCAATCTAGGGGTGCCTACAGGGGCGTCAGTGGCAACCTACCAACCAGAGGAGTACTGCCACAGATTCAACTACAACTACTTCCACAGGGCAGACACAATGACTTGGCTCTAGTTCCACCTACCAGGGAACAACTGGAAGCACCCTTGGGTGGAAAGCTAGCTTTATTTTCCGACAACTGGCATTACATTACAGGAGACAAATGGACTTTACAAACAATAGACAAGGGCTACAGGTTTCACTTCCACACTCTACCAAAAAAGAGAGGAATGCCAAACCTACCACCAAGCCAAAAACAGGCGGCTCTAAGACAAATCAACAACTTACTAAAGATGAGAGCTATAGAAGAGGTACCACCTATGGAACAAGGCCAAGGATTTTACTCCAGGCTTTTCCTTGTACCAAGAAAAGAAAATCAATGGAGACCTATTCTAGACTTGTCCGCACTGAACACATACCTCATTGTTCCAAAATTCAAAATGCTGACCCTCCAGCAGCTTCTTCCCATGCTGGGCAAGGAGTCTTGGCTGGTGACTCTAGATCTCAAGGAGGCATACCTGCACGTCCCTATCCGACCAGATTGCAGAAGACACCTCAGATTTCTTGCAGGATCAGAGCATTATCAATTCTCAGCATTGCCTTTTGGCTTATCTACTGCCCAGAGTATTCACGAAATGCCTGGCATCAGTAATTGCTCATTGCAGGCTTCAGGGAATTCAAATTTACCCATACCTGGACGACTGCCTAATACAAGCGGACAACAAGGCAAAATTAACAAAAGATTTGGAAAATGTCATACACCTGTTGCAAGCCTTGGGATACACAGTCAACATGCAAAAGTCAAGACTTGTACCATCCCAAAGGATAACATTCTTGGGTGCAGAACTGGATACATCAAATCAGATGGCTTTTCTCACAGAAGAAAAACAAAAGCAACTACCAGCCTACTTCATGACATTATAACAACACAAACTCGGCTTAAGCCCTGGGCTACATGGCATCCTGCATAATACTGGTTCCACATGCCAGGCTGCATATGAGAAAGCTACAATGGTACCTAAGGAATGTATGGTCTCAACACAAGCACAGTCCAGAAGCCCAGATTCCAATAATTCCATGCCTGAAGCAAGAATTCCTGTGGTGGGCTCAGGCCTGTCAGTTGAACAGAGGCTTGCCTTTCCACAAAACTCATCCAAGCCAGACCATCACCACGGACGCCTCAGACCTAGGATGGGGGGCACACATGGTGGACAAGTGTATTCAAGGCCTATGGACCCAAGACCAGCTGAATCTACACATAAATCTAAAGGAGATGCTGGCAGTGAAACATGCGATCCAGGCATTCAGACCACTCCTTCAACAGGGTCATCTGCTGATAAGGACCGACAATACCACAGTCATGTGGTACATCAACAAACAGGGAGGTACACATTCATATCCTCTATGCCGGATGGCAATGGACCTGTGGAATGTGGCCCTGAATCTCAACATTCAACTTCAGGCCAGATTTGTACCAGGAAAAGAAAATTCTCTAGCAGACACCTTAAGCAGAACTACCACGGATGCTCACGAATGGATGCTGCATCCAGATATCTTCAAAGCCATAACAAAGAAATGGGGACTACCAGAGATAGACCTGTTCTCCTCCCCACACAACCACCAATTGAAGAAATTCTGCACAAGAGCATACCACCCACTTGCTTGGAGGGTGGACTCCCTTTCCTTCAGCTGGAAAAACCTGACAGCATATGCATTTCCACCTCTTCCCTTGATGTACAAAGTTCTACTGAAGATCAGAGAGGATCAGCCAAGGGTAATCCTGATAGCTCCAGACTGGCTGAGGCAACATTGGTACCCGCTACTGAGAAGCATGTCTCGGACACACGCATGGCCTCTACCTCTATGTCCCTTACTTCTAACACAGGACAACTACAAGATCCTACATCCAAACTTGAGAACACTGCAGCTAGCTGCTTGGAATATTGCATAAAACAAAATAACCCAGGCTTATCCCAGAGGGTTAAGGACATTATCCTGGAGGCACGCAGACCCTCCACAAGGAAGACTTATTCAGCCAAGTGGAAAAGATACCTCATTTGGAGTGCAGCAAAGGGAGAAAATGTCTCATTGGCAAACATAGCACACATCCTGGAATATTTAGCAGAACTGTTCCACAATGGCCTGTCTTACTCCTCCATTAAGATTCATGCATCAGCAATTTCAGCAGAATACAACATGGATCCTCCTGTCTTCTCTCATCCTCTACTCAGGCAGTTCTTGAGAGGAATCAAAAATGTAAAACCTCCAAGAAAACCACCTTTACCTACATGGGATCTCAACTTTGTGCTGGAAAAGTTAACACTTCCCCCTTTTGAACCAGCAGCAACAGCAGAATTACAGTTCTTGTCTTGGAAAACTGCTTTCCTGCTAGCAATCACTTCAGCAAGAAGGGTATCTGAGTTACAGGCATTAATGGCAGTACAACCCTTCCTTATCTTCCATCAGGACAGAGTCTGTCTGAGAACTAACCCTACCTTTATGCCAAAAGTGGTCTCCAGAGTATCATTGAACCAAGCGATTCATTTACCTACATTCTTCCCCAACCCACAGAACAGGGGGGAAAGACTGCTACATACCTTGGATGTGCACAGACAATTACGCTACTATCTGGACAGAACTAAGACCAGCAGAAAAACTGACCAGCTTCTGGTAGCATATGCAACAGGAATGCAAGGAAAAGCAATTTCAAAACAGACAATCTCAAAATGGATAGAAAATTGCATTCGATTTTGCTACTCTTTTCATGGAAAGACAACTCCTGAAAATATCAGACCTCATTCCACAAGAGCTACAGCCACCACTACAGCTTTCCTACGGAGTGGCTACCAAAGACATTTTAGAAGCTGCTACTTGGAGCTCCGTGCATACATTTGCCAAGCATTATAATCTTCCCTTATATTCTAGATCCCGAGCAGGTTTTGCAACTGCTATTTTGCAAGGGATCTTAACTACACCATCTTTATCTTAGTGCCTCCTCCCCCAGTTTGGCTATGGTATTCTACCCATATGTTAGGACTGCAGATGCATCCTTGAAGGACATAGTACAGTTTTGTACCTACCATAAATGTAGATGTCCGATAGGTATGCATCTGCAGTCAGGATTACCCACCCTCCTTCCCCTCTGTGGTATTCCTAGGGTATTTACCCCTCTTTTAGCTAGCTGGGGGAATCTATTATGGTGTATTTGTTTGTATATATGTATATATATATATATATTTTTATATTGTTTGCTCTCTACTGTTTGGAATTGTTTGCATTTATCCAAATTTAGCCTTCCTAGAGGGCACCTGGCATCTGGGGCAAGAAACACTGAGGAAAATGGCGTCGGCTGATGCCTTTATACCCAATAAACAGCAGCTATGACGTCGGGTGAAGTGCGACATCAGCCGAGGCCAGACCCAGACTTTGGAATCCGGCCGACCGAAGGGCTGCCTGAGGCAGGACAACCCATATGTTAGGACTGCAGATGCATACCTATCGGACATCTACATTTATGGTAGGTACAAAACTGTACTTTATCTTTTGTTATGTGGGAGGCACGGCGTATCTTGACAAATATTAAGTATGAAATGTAGAGTAAATCTTCAGCAAAATGTCAGCCTATTGTGGGCAGCACACATGCAGGATTCCACATGTGTTCTTGCATACACACACACACACACACACACACACACACATATCCCTGTAAGCAATTTATTTGATTACAACTGTACCTATTTCAATACAACTCACTGTAAGTTGTCTGTGACTTTTAAATACATTACTTTGTAAGGTTCTGATGTTTTTTATCCTTGTCCACTTTTCTAAATGATGTAGTTTTGAGTACATTTGAGAAATATGTTTTGAGATTTTACTGCAAGATTCATAGAGGACTGAAGGTAGTATATGCTATAGAAACCACTATGTCCAGGTTTAATTTGAATGTCCATCAAGAAAATAATCTTTTATCGACCCAGTCCAGCTCTGTGTGTCCACAGCAGTTTCATATTTTTTGTGCTGTTACAAATCTTTTAATTTTTCCTTTGTTCTCCGAATTGTCAGTTTTTTTCATTTTATACCCAAACACAGTATTTTTAAAATGTATAAATAGTTCTCTGATTTCATATAAAAAGTCTTACAAATAAAAATTATACAATTGACCATTAACAGGTTGCCATCTATTGGCAAGCAGTAGCCTTTGCTGTAATTGTTTGAATTGAAAATACATTGAGAAGCAACAAGTGTTTTCTACCCCTAACAATAGTAATTATCTCCTTGTTAAACAGTTAAATCTTTTGCCAAGTTATGGATTATATGTATAACTTTGTATTCTTGCAGAGCCTTTTATACTGGAAAAAAATGCTCATGGGTTTAGACAATATATCATTGAACTAATCTGACTTGTCAGCATATAACAGGCTTCCCAGCAAACTTGCATGGTTGTCATCATTACCACTCTAACTAAAAATCCTCCTAAAAACACAATGGCTATGCCCATGTACTAACCCTGACTAACACTTTCCTGTACAACATTATTGTATACCTCTCGCCCGAAACCCATAGTGTGGGATTAGTAATTCTTCCCTTATTCCCATTTTAGTCTCCTACTCTCAGGGAAACTATCACTGAGTATGTTCTTTGTAACATTCATTCTGCTGTGAGCACGTCTTCCACCTTGTGTATATATCAGCTATCTTTTTACTATGAGTAATATTTGTTTAAGTGTATATATCCAACCTCTCTTGTTTTTAAGAGTTATATTTTTTAAGACCATCTGAATACTTCATTTCAATCTGTACCTTCTTTCCTAACATACTTTATGTTGAATGTCATATCCTTTAACATGTAAATACCACTGTATTGCTCTGTTAAACTCTGTACTCACTTTCTGTAAAATTAAGTTCTTTGATGAAAATCTTCATGAATAATGTATTGAAATATTTAAGTTTTTGCTGTCCTGTTTTATTAGCTTAATGTGGAGCTTATCTCCCCGGGCCTGTACTGAAAATGGACATGTATCCCGTTGGACTAGCCCGGTCAACAAATGTAAAATAAATAAATAAATAAGTAATGTCACAAATGCTATGGTATGCTTTAAGGGCAACTGATGATATGAGGTATTGTCAGCTATGCCTGGAGAAGTAGGACATTGGATGTGAAACGTATGCCAGCATAGCTAGCTGGAGTTATGTAAAGAATTATATGTCACTTGTATATCAAATGGATTTGTACAGGTGCTTCTGTTGAAAATGTATATGTAAAACTGCTTGTGTTAAAAATTTACCAACAGTGGGTCCTGCTGGACAGAAAAAAATACACCTGTATGTCTGACTGTATTGTAACTGTTGAAATTAATATATTGTGATATTGTGACAGAGGATACTGGAAGAGAACAGGTTAATCTCAGTCCAGCTAACTTTGAAAAAAAGTCTAAAATTAAATTATCTGTTTTAGGCCATAAAGATCGAATCTTACAGTTTTGATTGCACCCAGAGACAAAATGTTTCTGACAACCAGGACTAGGAATCTACTGTATTGTCCTTAAGGGTGAACTGATTGCTACCCTGGAAGGGTGGGAGTTTTTGAAATGGTTTTGCAACTTCTAGATGCTATGGTGCATCTTAGCAAAGCTCTGCGTGCGTATGTGGTGACACATACGTACAAGATTCTGGCTCAATTTTTAGTAAATGGGGTAGTGTGGGAACCAGAAGTCAGGTTGTGATGTCATTCTGTAATCCAGCACTGAAATGATGTTTTAATACTAGATGAGAGAAGTCTCTGGGCAGTCTAGTTTTGAATCCTGACAAAGAAGGATCACTTACCCACTTCGTCTTGCCTTGCTGTAGTAAGTGAACTAGGGCACAGTAATTCTTTAGATCAGTCAAGAAAACATAGTGAGGTTAGTTAAGTAGTTTTTTTCTGTATCTGTGTGAATCGTTCCATCAGTGTTATTTTTAATATTTCCTGTGATTGAACCTCTGGTGCTTATTGTAAATTGATACTTAGTATTTTCATGTTCTTTTATTGTTTATTATTAATTATATTTAAACTTTTCATTGTGGCTCATCTTTTAGAGAATATTTTAATCTTTGAGAGTACCTATATTTATTTGATGACATTGTGGCCATTCCTGAAAGCCTCGCTGCATTGATCAGACACTACCATTTGTATTACTATTCATTTTACTCAGTATACTTTGATACTCTGATAAGAGCCTTAGAATAGCTGGCTTTGGAGTGTTATTGTGGTACTATCTACATATATAGCAGATATATAGTCTGGGCAGAGGAGCAATAGCTGGTAATTCCATGCCAGCCTTTCCAGGTGTGTGTCTCAGTTAAATGGAGCAGGCACATAGCTTACTGGTTTCACAGAGAAGGTGGTGGAGGACTTTGCTGAGGACTCAACTCTACAACTGTGTCAGTGGAGAGTCTTATTTGGAGCCTGGAGAGAGAGAGGGAAACCCAGCCCCAGGACTGAGTATGTTCCCTGTGTGCTGTTAAGGGAAATTGTGTTTGGTGCAGAGATCTGCATTTGGAAACACTGTGTGTATCTATCTTTGTTGCAAGTGAATGTCCCTCACCAGTGTCAGTGGTGAAGATTGAGGCTTCTTGATTACTGGCCCAGAGAAGGACGTCACAGCATCCATCACAATATGGTCGTTACCTTCTTTGACACTGATGTCTCACTGAATATGATTCGGGAGTCTTGCATGCTGAACAGGTTTTTTAATTTAAAATGTGAAGGCATGTGGATTTGGAAAGCAAAGCCGTAGTACATGGATGATGCAAAATTGAATGAAGTGCTTGATTTTAGTGATCAGTAGCAGGTTGCATGCTTATGCATGAGGAGGAGTTAGTTCATCACGGATTGTACTGCTCTCCTACTTGCTATATTCTTCCTGAGATTGTCAAATAGACTGATGAGGTAAATGCATACGCAAGGAAGGTGTGAAATATATACTCTGCTGTAGGTTCCTTTATGACTGTCAAGCCTCCGCTACTTGCGTAATTGGCCCATTCATTCCTTGGTAGGTGAGTTGGTAGGTGAGAGCTCTATGATCCATTAATTTCTCATAGTGAGTATGAAAAACAGTAGAGGCATTGATGTCATCCTTTGTTGGGGAATTGTGATTATCTTCTTAAGCCCAGGACATTTGCAGTGCACATACCCAGTACATTGCTCAGGATTCTGCATGCAGTAGACCTTAGTGAGGGTATGTTACCCATTTGCACATGTGGCTTGACCTTCAGAAAGCCATTCCACATTGAAGGAGGCAGTTGCTTATGGTCTTCTGTCTCTACCAGGGATTTTAACTTGGGAAGTTTACCCAGATATGCATCCATTAGCTCCCTCCTGCCAAAGAGCATTTAGCAGGCATTGCCCTGTCATTCCGCTATCTCCACCTTCTCCATATTCACCAGTATCCAGATTATTAATTGAACATGGGCCATATGGGTCTTAGTCAAGACATTACCTCTGTATGCCACAGAACTGACAAATGTACTTACTAATGTTCAGCTGTTTTACTTTGTGTCTTAACCATATGCTCAGCATAACCTAAAGCATGATAGACTGTACAGAGGCATACCACTGCTGCTTTTTGTAGTGAGCACATGTCTTTATGTTCATTTGATTAAATGCACTATATACGTTACTTTTTTTCTAAATGAATTTAACCTCTAAAGACTAACCACTTTGGCAGTCTTAAAGTCCTGTGTTTTTATTTTCTTACTGTCCTGTGTTTTTATTTTCTTACTGTCTGTGAAGTAGGGGGAACTATGGTGTAAATACTAAACTGAGCACCATGTCCACTTTTGGAGGGGGGGGGGGGCATACAGAGCACAGGGCATCTTCAGGCTGCTAAAGAAGTGGGGAAGGTCTGTGGAATTGAGAGGAAAGGGTATGAACAGAGAATAGTCACGTGGATCTCTTTTTCTTTGAAGACTGGAGAACATAATGTTGGTGCACAGGATCTTGATGAGGAGAAGTAATGATCATCTTTAAAAAAAGACAATGTGTGTGTGGGGGGGGGGGGGGGGGTAGTGAGACATTCACCAAATTAATGTTTTGTTTCTGGAGTGTGATTCTTGTCATATGCCACAAGAATTACGACCTTTTGATTCAACAAGTCTGAAACTACAACCCCATGCGAAACCCAGAGCAGATCTTCACACCCTGTCTGCAAGGGGTATTGGTCCCGGCACTATTTTAACCAGTATAATGTTTATTTTTATTTGTCCTCTGATAATTGAATAAGTATGACTGTGCTAATGGCCCATTTTCAGCAGATGGCATGGGAGAGAGGTTCCACAACAGATTCAAAAACACACAAACAGTAGTTGATGAGTAATTGTATATAGGGGTGAAAAGCGCAGCAACAGTTTAAATATTTCATGAGTTGGAGAAAAGGGATCCACATGAACACACACACAAACATTTTACAGTAGCTGAGAAGTAATTATACGCAAGGGTAGAAAATCCTGGGTCTATATCATATGAGCGAATTGCACAAATTGCGAACGCTCATAATATAGAACGTACTGGACCTCGAAGTGCTTTTTCTGCGATTGCGGTACAGTGAAGAATGGGATATATGCCCTTTCCTCACTGTAGTGCGATCTTGGAGTTGGAATATATATTTAGCGGGGGGGGTGCAGCCCCCCACAATAGGAAGTTCGAGGTCCGGTACATTCGATATTATGAGCGTTTGCAATTTGTGCGATTCGCTCAATATGATATAGACCCAAAAATCCCAACAACAGGTGAAACACAAACAGACTGCAGTACATTTACCGAATATTACTAGGACAAATTGCGATGAAGAATACAATATATACTGCAAGTAGCAAGGCACTTTGCAGAAGTGGATAGCCTATGTCAAGTAAACTAATACATAGTTATTCAAAATATTGACTGTATTTCTAATATATAGAGGTGAGAAATAGAGTATTCTGCTGCCAAAATAGACAGAGGAACAGAATGAGATGAGGAGTAATGAGAGCCGGAGGGACAATTAAGGACATAGATAATGAGAGTTTATTATTATTAGAAAAATGTGAATGTTATGGAAGGGAGTGAATAAAGAAAATAGTGTCAGCTGAAGCGACAGAACGGCATACATTAGTATGGTATCGTTAAACTGAGTGCTTCTTTTGATGTTGGGTCATGACTACCTGCTAAGATATTGAGGTGTTGGCGAATTCAGAGTGAGAAAGGTATAGTTATTGTGAGTAGGTAGTCATATTCTGTTTTGAGGGTTGTGCAGGTCCAGTTGCCAGATAAATTGTTTTTTAGACTGGTCTTGAAATTGGAAAGTTTGCTACTATGCTGAAGGGAAAAGGGGACAGAGAGAGAGAGAGAGAGAGAGAGATTCCTTCTGACAGATGAGATTTGTAGGTAGTGAGGAGCATTTTGTTTTCAGATCAAAGTGGCCTAGCCGATGATTGTGTGCACTATGTCTAGTATGTCTTTGCTTTGATCTGGTTTGCATATTCATTTTTAGAGTATAAGTAATGCGTGAGTTGCTTGCATAATTACAGCCAGTCATTTTAGGACTAAGCACTGATGTGTTCTATTTAATGAGTTTGTGACAAATTAATATTTTATTGTAGCATTAGTTTGGCTCAGTTTGGATTTAAACTGGAAGGTTAGGCAGTAATGGGGAGCCCTAGAGTTGAGCAGGGTGTAGTAGTGTGGAGGCCAGGAGTTTACTGGATTAAGACGTTTTCTGTTCTACAGGGTGTCCCTAATTTTTGGTGAGTTTTTTTTATTTTTATTTATTTATTTATTTATTTATTTATTTATTTATTTTATATAACATGCTGCACATGTAAGTCAAATTTCAAGTTATCAATTACCATGCTTAGTAGCTGTATATAGGGGTGTACAAAGATGCTGTTATTGAAAAATGTTGTTTAGGTGTGTAAGGGCTTTGGCAAGAATAGCAGCAGCTTTTTTGACTGAGTAAAAGCTTGAAGTTGTTGAGCAAGTTTTCAACTTATGAAAATGACTCTTGGGTGATACGTTGTAGAGCAATTGGGTTAATGGCAGAACAGAGTAATGTGGCATTGTCAGCATATGGTATGATGGATGCTTGACATTTAGCAGAGTGTATGTTGTTGGTAAAAATGTTGAAAAGCAGTGGCCCAGTATGGAACCTTGGGGAACACCTGTTCTGACAGGTAAGAAGGATGGGTACAATTAATCCATTTAACAGACTAGAGTCTATTGGGAAGATAACTGGAGAACCAGTCTGTGGAGGTATTTGATAAGGCAAGTGAAAATAGTTGTTTTAAAACAAGGTTGTAGGAGACTGTTTTGAAGGTCTTGGGCAGATCCAGAAGAACGGCAGAAACCAGCTGGCCTTTTTTTCTGATTCAGTCGGCTGCTATTTTTAACAAGTTACCAGGAATTCCATCTGGAGCTAGTGTACTTGGTTTAATTTGTTTTTAGTATTTCTTGATTGTTATGATAGATGCTGGTTAAAAGGAGAAAACATGAGTATTAATGTACCTGGGATACAAAACTGAATGCAGTGTGGTCAGATTATTGCAAGGAGTGGATGTGTTTTAAGTTTTGTAGTGTAATTGTTAAGCAATGTTGGCTATAAAGTGATCATTGAAAATCTTAAGCTCATCTTCCATTGAGCAATAGGGGCTTGGGGGTTGATTGTCTGCTTGAGCCGGAGTGTAGTATTTTAGATATGGTGACCCAGAATTGTCTAGAATATTTGTAGCATCTGTTCTGCAAATTTGAGTTATACATTTTTGTCAAGTTTGATATGGCATTTGTGCTTATTTTGTAAGTGTTTATATTGTTGAAGATGGTTTGCTCTTCTATTACTGAGTCATGCCTTCCAGGCTTTATCTCTGTTCCTCCTCATTTTCCTGGTAATAGAAGTGAGCCAAAGAGCAGGGTTGTTTAGTACCCTTTTAAATCTAAGGGAGGACCATGCTGTTTAGTATTTCTATAAATATCTTTTTAAAATAGACAACAGTATCATCTAGTGGCAAAAGTTGTTTATGCTGTATGAGGATTTATGTGCGTTTCCTAGAAGTATGGCGTTCTCTTGTGGCATATATGGACAGGTGGTCACTAAGTATGCTCTAGCTACGGTGTCATGGGAGCTTGTATTGTTAGGGTGGCTTGTTAATAACCACTCCAGAGTGGTAGTTTTACTATTTTTTCAGGTTGATTCTAGTAGTATCACTGATAAGTTGGGAGAAATTGTACAGGTTTATACTACAAGTCGTTATTTCCCAAATCACGTGTATGTACTTGTAATGGTCAGTACTGCAATAACATGCTGTAACATATGATAACACGAGTGCTTATTATAGCATTGCTGTAACATGCATTTGTGGTTGAACACCAGTAAAATTTACTGAGAGAATTTCAGGCAAGTTCAACATTGTTGTTTCAAATCTGTTCAATGGAACAAGCTTAATTCTTCAGCAGTTTATGAGAAAGGTTTGCTGACACAAGCAAAAATCCCGCAGATTACAAGTATCAACTGTACCCAGCAACTGCAAAAATACTTAAGCACAAATGGAATAGTACATGTATGGAACAGATTACTGAGAGGTATTCAACAAGAGTAGGAGGGAATGGATAAGGACTCCAGTTGGTAAACACTCTTAATGGTTATACAACAAAGACTAGTTGCATTATCAGGAATAAAATAAATATATTTCTATATTCAGTGCTGACACAGATATGATTAGTTTAGCAGTGCTGTTTGTCTGTATGCATTTATTGTTTTTTTTTTTTTTTTTATGTAATTAGAAAACAAAAGGAATCCATTTATCCCCTGGTAAATGAGGACTGTATATTGTATATAGCTTGAGGTACACACACACACACACACACACACACACACACACACACACACACACGCACACTACACACACACACACACGCGCGCACGCGCACCAAAAAAAAAACGTAATGTGAATGTAAAACATTTATTGTACCAAGCATATAATAGTCATTCATGTTATACATAAGTGCTTATTATATGCTCGGTATAAATTATATATTAAATGTCAGGATCATTTAAATTATTAGACTCCAAAGCCAAGAACACAGCATCCATGGGACCAGACAACATCCCAGGCTGCGTTGTACAGGAACTACAGAACAAACTGGCACCCCATCTAAGTACCATGTTCAGTCATAGCCTCACCTTAGGCTTTGTGCCCACTGAATGGCGCACAGCGATGGTTATCCCAGTCCACAAGGGGGGAGCCACACTGACCCTGGGAACTACCACCCCATTAGCCTGAAGAGCCTAGTCTACAAGGCCATGAAATGTATCATCATGGAACTTGTAAACAAAGACATTGGTAATCAACAAACTCTGAGCCCCAACCAGTTTAAGTTTGTAAAAGGCAGATCATGTCTCCTAAACCTGATAGACTTCTTTGAAGCAGTCACCAAAGTTGTAGACGAGGGTAAGGTGGTTCACACAGCCTATCTAGATCTTGCCAAGGCTTTCGACACCATCCTCCACTCTGGAATTATAGATAAACTCACTAAACTAGGTATAAATCCCTATGTCACAAGATGGGTTGCCAACTGGCTCACTGACAGAACCCACACCGTGAAAGTAGCAGACTCCAAGTCCGACTTCAGACCAGTGACAAGTGGAGTACCACAGGGGTTCAGTCCTGGGTCCTCTCCTGTTTGGTATCTACTTCTCTGAAGTACAGGCTAACACAGAACGTCTTTGGCTAATGAAGTTCACAGATGACTGCAAACTAGGAGCCATAATTGAAATTCCTAACGATGTGGACATCCTACAAAAGGGCCTCACTGAGACAGATGCCTGTTATTAAAGCCATGGCATCAAGCTCAGTGCCAAAAAGTGCATTGTCATCCCCTTTGGTAAAAACTCTGTACCCATGAACTACAACATAGGCAGTAGTATACTTAACACCGAAAGTGTGATAAGAGACCTTGGGACACAGGTGGACAGTAGTCTCTCCTTTGATAATCACATCGCCACAGTAGTCGGGAAATCCTTCTATGTGGCACACCTCATCACAAAAGGTTTCTCATCCAGGAAAAAAGAGGTCATTGTTCCCCTGTACTCATCACTCATTAGACCCATTGTAGAGTACATCGCCCCTTTTGGTATGTACCTCACAAGACATCTAAAACAACTGGAAAGGCCACAGAAATACCTCACAAAGAGGATTACTTCAAACAGATGCACTACGCCGGCCGTCTCAAAAAACTCCAGCTTTACTCCGTCACATATCGGCTGCTCAGAGGTGATCTCTGCCTAACATACAAAGCTATGTCAAACCCAGAGCTGTTGGACATGTTCCACTTAAAGAAGTCCCAATCCCTCCAAGCTACACGCTCTAGGGACCTAAACCTTGTCACCACAATAAATGGAACATGCCGGAGGGATAGATTCCTGTCCCAGAGACTTCCCATACTCTGGAATAAACTACCTATCTATATCAAACAAAGCTTCTCATTGGTACTCTTCAAGAAAAATCTTAATGATTGGATGGACAATAGGAAATTCACCCCAGGGATCACTTCTGTGGCTCTGCTCGACAGTGGCACAAGAAAATAATTTTCTTGGGTGGCAAAAGCCAGGGTACCTTTTTGGCTGGGCTTGAATAGGCCCTAGGGCCGATAGCCTAGTACCTACCTATGATCCTATGATGATAAATTGTTGCATCTTTTGCTGTCTGAGATTAATTACACAGCTTTTTAAAAATGTAATACTTACGTAAAACATATATGTCTGTCAGCATTTTACAGCATATCTTTGATGGCATTCTTTGCTACCTTCATACACAGTATCATATTAGTTATGCGATCATGGAAACTGAAATACTTTGGATTTACACTGGATTATATGGCAAATGTATAGGTTATTTAATGCAGTGTGTTCTCTTAAATTGATGCATATGATATTATGTGAAATCCATCCATTTGTTTTATGTTACTCTGGTCATATTTGATTAAAAACTTGGCAACATCTCTGGAGCAGTCTGTCATTTTCCATGGAGATCTGTACTTGTAGCTTTGAAGTGAAATATCCCATGCACATTGGTCATTAACTTTTCTTCTGGAGATCTGAATGCCCTGGATGCAGGTAAGCTGCTAATGTCCTTCTGGCCTTCTCCTTTCGCGTACTGCCAGCCCACATCTTTTGAGGTAGGTTCTCCATTCGTGGTGCAGACACTTTAACATAATAAACCTTCAGTGTTTTAGCCTTGAACTTACCAGCATCACTAACCCCAACCCCAGATGCCGTTGCTGCAGAGTATGTGATGAAAGCCTTTGTGCAGGTCCCACTGCCATTGTGAGGAGGTCACCGTTTTGTTTGTACCATCTGCAAACAGATGCGTCTTCCTGCTCAGTTGCTGTGTAATGCCTGAGGTAGAAGCATAACATCAAATGAAGCATTGCTCCAGAGGTAGCTCACTGGTCACTCAGGCTGCACTACACATCCTGCTATGGACTTAGAAAGCCTCCCCTTTAACTGGTTTGTAGCTGTCCACAACAGTCTTGGATCCTATCCCTGTATTTTCTAGTTTTTACTAACAATATGTTTTCAAGGTGTATAGTGAGAATTAGACGAAGAGCCCCCCCCCCTCCCCTTGTTTTAGTCTGATGTTTCCTTAGGGCCAGTTAATAAAAACAGTGAAAAGAAAAAAAAAAAAAACTATAAATTACAACAGTTTTAACCAGCATTTCTATTATTTTTTTTTGTATATTCATTTAATATCCAGATATTTTGTTTTATGAAATGCTACTTTATTTTGAAATTGGATAGCCAGTAGTTGTAAACTTATTCACTAAAACCAGAACAACTCTCTGGCAGAGAATAGTCTTGCTGTATAATCTCAGTGAACGCTAGTTTGCTGCAGTACGATAAAGCTATACATGCTTGTTTTAAAGTTAGGATTATTGAAACTACTACTTCCTATTTAAGTCCTTGTTAGAAAAACTAGAAAGGTTGCAGAGATGAGGACAAACTGTAATTGTGGGTCCATTAGGAAAAATGTTCAGGCTACCTTCTAATTGATGGATTGAAATGTGGAAGCTGTTGTCCATAGTGATACTATGGAGTTCTCAGTTATTGCCCAGATGGGGTTCTCCATGATGCAGTTTTATTTATGTATTATTTCTTAATCAGGTAAGTGGGCTAGTCCTTGATCCCTTTTCAGCCACACTTTTTCACAGGGGCCACATTCTAAAAGGAGTCAGTGCCCTAAGTGGAATGCATCCCTTTCAGAATTGATTAGATTTAAAATATGATATGAAATATTCCTTAGTCTTAATTTTTGAAGTAAATTTAACACTGAAGCATGCAGTTGCTGCTTTGAGTGTGGTTTGTTGAGATGGCTTTCAGCAAATACTGAAGTTTTGAAACAATGTCCATTTAATGTGTGAAATGCTTTGTTGTTTGGCAGTCCATGAATTGGATTTCAAAATATCTTTCATAAGGAATTCCTGTTTGTTAGGGTCCTTAACTCCTTATATTAACAAGAGCATTTTTGGGCACCTTATCCACTGTTAACTATTAAGACAATCTAGCACTCAATTTACACATTTTTTTCTTCGTAGGAGTGACTGACTGCTGACCTGTTTCTTTTCCCTTCCACTTAGAGGGGAAGAGTCAGGTGCCAAGAGCAGTGCCATCATATGCTGAGAGGGGATGGGAAATTTTTGTCACATGTGCCTAAGACCCCCCCCCCCTGGGTGATGACTGATTGAATTTGAGTCAGTACTTTAAAAAAAAACAGGGTTTCATCTCCCCCGTTGCTGTACTTCCAAGAATGTTAAGGATACAGTCACTGTAATGGCTCTATCAGGATTAATTGATGTACTGAAATGATGGAAACAGTCTGACAAAGTTTGATGAATGTACTCAAGAACTGAGATCCTCATGTCAATTAATAAGATAAGGTGGTAAACTGTTGCTCTAATGTTATCACACAGCACCATTTATAGTAACCTGATCTTTACAGGGGCCTTGGAGATTAAATTAATTAGAGCACTAAGTATAGGGGTAGTGTGTATATGGTTGTAACCTTTGCCTTTTACAGTCTTTTATACCTTTGGGGTAAAGAACTTGCTCTTTGTTTAACTTTTCCTTAATCAGGATTATTAGGGTGTCAGTTGTACCATCTGTCTCCCGTGGCACCACTACTGGGTTTTCTTGTTTATTCCTGCTGTTTTTTTCTCACGTCTCTTTATTATGAAACCTAATAAAATATAATAATATTTTAGTCAGTCAGTAAATAGATAAATCGTAAACTAGCAATTTGTTTATTAGATAGAAAACTTAAAATGGTCTTCATTTTTAGAATTTTTTCTGTTGCTTGTTTCCTCATGCAGAATTATTTTGTAAGTGACAGGTTTATTTGTTTTGACAGATTATGGGGTTGCACCATGGAATGCTGGTTGATATTTGTTCTGACAGATTATGGGGTTGCACCGTGGAATGCTGGTTGATACTGCTGCATTATAATACTGCAAACCTGGTCTGATTCTCAGCTAGAGGGAATTCAGTGTGAGGTATCCATGTTCTGCTGGTGTTCATGGGGGATTCTGCCTGGGTGTTTAGTTTCTTTCCATACTATAAAAACATGAATGATAGATTGTTTAGTGATGCTTGTGTGTGTGGTGTGTTTTGTCTGGTGATTGGCTAGCTTCCCCTTTGAGGTTGATTCATGCTTTTCGCCTTTACTTGTCATGATATTCTGTATCTCTCATTGCTGGACTGGATGAAAGTGGGAGATATTAAAGACAAAAGGACGAAGGATTATTTTAAAACCCCTCAACAAAAATGTGAGCTACTTTTCTATGTTTTTATGCAGACACTTAAAAAAGACGTTTAAGTAAGTGTTTCTGTTTTAAGATTAGAATTTGTAACAGATGTAATCTGTTTTATAAGCAGTCAGATACTTCAGGACATTTGTTATTTGATAGCTACAGACTAGCAAAATAAGACACGGGATTAATTTCCTCATTATGCACTTTATTGTTTATACAGTTATTGCAGACCAGCCTGTACCCTGCTGTGTTTTGCACTTATCACTGTGCAATTTGAAACTTTACTGACACATCTAAGGGAATGCTATAGTGATAATAATGTCTTAAATACATTGCTTTCATTATGTTGGGATCAGAGATTAAAGTTACTTAATGACAGGGCAGTTTAAATAATAAATGAAAATCTGCCAGGCTGTTCACGTCATACTGTGGATCGCAGCTATTATTGAAATGCAATGAATGGCAGACTAGTTCAGGGCTTTATAACATACACCCCCGACATCACATCTCAAGGGAATGTGGTATTGACGTTGCATTATTGACATCACCTGAAGATGAAATCAACAGCATGGTGTTTATTCTCGTCAGTGTGAAAGTCATTTATTGTGCAGGATTCTTTTCTGTACTGCTACCAGGCAATTCTTGTCTTTTTAAGAAGAACTTTTTGTGTGTGTCCGTATGTGACTTTGTGTGTTGGGTGGAGCGGGCCTTCAGATCATTTGGCACTCACTTCTTCTGTTGAAAAACATTGCATGCTCTTTTATTCTGGAAATTGTATACTTTTTGTGCCTGCTAGGAGTGGAATAGGTCATGCTTTTGTTTCTTAACTGTGATACCACATTAGGACTTGTTGGACTATAGCAATGTTGTTTATTAAGAAGAGTAGTATTACTTAATGTATTTTATCATTTTTTTTACAACCCAGGTTACTCCTTTTGTTCTTCAAGCACATTTACAAACCTACAACATCATGAGAAAAGTTGTATATAAAATATGTTGAATATAAGGAATAAAAAAAGTTGAAATTTGTAGTCCATATAGCAAGAGCAAAAGCAGGTTGTGTGGAAATATTTTTTTTTCCATAGATTAAGCAAAAGCTGCTGTCCCTGACAAGAGTTCACTTGAAGGGGGAAAAATCCACTGTCCACTGAGTTGTAGCAATGCCGGACCTGGTTCTAATAAATCCAGGAGTACAGGTGGACTTGACTTGGGAGGATCTTAGGACTTTCGCTTCCCATGCATGGAGATTTTTTTCTGGTTCTTGCAATTCTTTTTTGAAGCTTTACATTGTATTTAAAAAGGGGACACACTTTTAGCTTTTACAAAACTGATTTATACACAGCTGGAGTTCTGCGCTATTTGCAGCTTATGTAAATTGTTTGCTTGCTTAGTAACTGCCTGTAACTTGTATATCCATACCAAAGAAAAGTATACAACCAAGTATGTTTCCTTAGCAGAAAATTTAAGCACTATCTTAAAAAATAAATGTAAATTAAAGGGGTGACATTGACATCAACAGTTCAGAATTTAATTAATTTAATTCAGAATTAAACTTAATAGTTGGCATTTCATAATTCTGTCCACTGGTGGATCAACTTTTTGTCCTTGCACAGGAATTGAACAGTTCGTAGGAAATATTTGTTGTGTGAAGGTGCAGAAGCCGCATAACTGTGTTCCTCGTATTGATTTTTGGGAAGTGCTGTAGCAACATGGGGTCCGAGGGTCTGTTGTTTCTGTCGAGTTCTTGTAGCTCTGCCCGAATCCTTGGCATTAAGCTGAATATACTCACATTATCTTGTATCCCATTTTGCCTGTTATTTTCACAGACAGGATATCAAAGTTGAGCTATAATCTGGAGCATGTCTAGTCTGTGGATATGAGAGCTATATATTTGTAGCTTGCAGATGACGATACCGTCTTGGCCAAATACAACTGTGATCTCCAATGTGTGTTAAAGCAGAGTATGCCACGGTAGAGATGAAAATCAACACCTCCAAATCAGAGGTCAAGACGCTCTTTAGGAAAGGAATATACTGCTTTCTGCAGGTGGGGGGGGGTGAAAAGATGCCTCATCTGAAGAATTGTAGGTACCCTGGGGCCTTGTTCATGACTGAAGATAAAAGGGAATGGGAAACAGGTCAGTAAGTAAGCGCATTGTTGAAGACATTGCACCCAAATGTGGTAGTAAAGTGAGAACGGAGTCTTTGTCAGCTTTCTTGTCGGTCTGTGTTCCCATACTTTTGAGTAATGACTGAAACAAAGAGATCCCAAAAACAATTACCCAGTACTTCACAAGATTGATGGGTTCACTTTCTAGGAAATGAATCAGGCACTCAGCAGTCTGGAAGGATCTCAGTACAGACAGTGTACTCCTTGTTGATAGGAGTTAGAGGTGGATTGGACACTTACAGAAGATGACGTATTGGTGCCTTCCATGGGGAGATGTACCAAGCATGGCCCACCTAGGGTGAAACTCCAGGGTACATAATGGATATGACTGGAGGATTGCATCTTCCAGCTTGCCTGGGAATCCCACAGGAAGAGTTAGAGACTGTTGCTTTAGACAGGGAAGGCTAGCCTGCCCTGCATGTCTTATCAGTGCCTCTCTCACCAGGACATGCAGTTTAGAGAATGTGTGGTGTTTAGAATTTTCTAATTGCTGCAGATAGGAAAATAAAGTATCAAAATCTTTGCATGAATAAAAAGGACCTTGTGTTATTCTTAGAAGTATAACTGTGAGTTTCAAAAGTGCAATTTCTTAGTTATCCATAAACCTTTCAAGAAGAGTGTATGATAAGATCCAGAAACTCCATCTGTAAGGGGTTAGTATTGGGTCTCATTTCATCACTGACAGCTGGGTACAGTTATTTTTATGATGAGCAATGTCTCTGTCTCAGCAAGTAGCACATAGGCCTTTGTTGTTGGAAAATCAGAAGGCTGTGGGTTCTATTCCCTCCTCAAGTGAATGGATTATTTTTTCCATTTTAACACTGTAGTGCAACATTACTGGTCGCTGCAGTCCTGAGTACGCTGTCCATCAGATGAGACATTAAGCTGAGGTCCCATCTACCTGTGCTGGTTGTTGCTGAAGAGGATGTAAAAGATCTCACTGCATTTATTAAAGAGTATGGCAATTTCCCTGGTGCTCCGGTCATATTTTCCTTAGTCAGCATAAATATCACCTTAGGTCTCCCCTGGAAAGAAGCCACTAGCCTTGAATTAACCCAGTCAGTAAATGATAGATTAGATAGATAGATAGATAGATAGATAGATAGATAGATAGATAGATAGATAGCTGACCAGGGCTGGGGGGTTGTCGTACCAAATAACTAACTGGTATCAAAATCATTGTCTGAAACTAAATGCCACAAAATGCATCATCATGTCCTTTAGGAAGTCATGTACCACATTAGCAACACATCCCTAAGAGATGTTCATGATTTGAGAACTTATAAGTTATAACTTATAAGTTCAGTGTCCGAACTTTCAACCAACATGTGTCCATTTTCCTTCTATATTGCCTAGTTTATAAACAAAGGGAATGCATCTAGACCTAGAGATGTCATTGTCCCCCTTTACTAAGTCCTTATAATGACTATGATTGAGTATAATGCCTCCTTTGGCATGTATCTGTCCATATAAATGCCCACCAATATATCTTACTTCAAGGTACAAAGCCTAAAGAATATGTCCTACATGGACCAAATCAAAGCCCTGTCACTGTACTCCATATTCTAAAGACTGCTAAGAGGATGACCTGTGTCTGGCATACAAGGCACCCCCCTGATCTAGTACTGATGGATGTATTGCACATCAAGTCAAATGGCATCATAAATACTGTTTCTGGATCTAAACATCTTCTGCAACATCAGCAGAATGGTTTGCAAGAGCAGCTGTATTAGAACCCACATCCACATAAAGTAAAGCTCATCCCTGTCCGTATTCAAGTGCAGATTGGGTCTGTAGATGGGTAATATAAAATTTACTCCAAGACTGCCTCTGCACTATCAATGGACAGAACAGTTCTTAAATGCTTTATTCTATGCATGGATCCTCTCAAATTATCTTCGGTATGAGCCCAGTTATTCTCACTAGGGTAATATATAGTTAACGACCATGGAGTGGGTAAGGCCAGTCTTATACCAAATAGGCTAGGTTTATTTGAGGGCCAAAAGGGAGTGTTGTTTAGACATGAATTGCCCCCCAAGGGAGCTAGCCTAGTACTTACCTATAAACCTGAACTGGAGAGATGAAACATACTGCCCCTGTGAACATTTAATTTGTTTGTGAGGAAGAGGCATATAAAGCTATTATCCTTCATCACTTGAATCATGTGTGTCACATATTCCTGTTTTGCCAGACATCTCCAGGGTCCAGGCCTGCACTTGAATGTTCATTTTATCTGTAAATCTAGAAGGAACGCAACAGTACCAGTCTTGAGCTTTCCTTCACTAGCTAACATTCTGGTGCTCAGATCCACTTTCAAAGCAAAGTGTAGTAATCCATACCTTTGGAAAAAAATCCATTTATGACTGACAGGTTAGTTTCATACAGTATTTCTTTAAAGGAAATTGTCATATTTGCCTGTGTCAGGTTTTCTGTCACAGAACATTGGATGGTGGTGACTGATGTAGTTTGAGTGTCAGCATAGCTATTTCTGTAAATTTGGATCGTTTAAGAGCTTTGCCACATTTTAAGTCACACTGGTGTTCATAGGTATATTTTGGGTTAACAACCACCAGGGCCTTTGTAAGCCTAGCCATGCAGCCCAACACTTTTTGGTAGGGGGGTACATTAGTTAGGACATATCTAGAAGTTGTGTGTTTTGGGGGAAAATGTTAGTTTGGGCATTACTGTCTGCCAGAACAGTTGGGGCCAGACTTGAGTTGAATTTGATTTCCTATTCAGTGGTCAAGAGTACACTTAAACAGAGTTAGGGATGGACTCTGCTTCACATGGATGGGGACCCTGTTCATGAGCATGGGGATCCTCTGAGATGCACATCTGTCTCACCAACGTCTTATGTCACAAACAACATTTAAATTCTTAGATCTAGGGGTTCTGATGCAGTTTGTTTTGTGTATGTGCAAAAGGTCCATCAGTACTGGATCCGAGGATGCATCGTATGCCCGGACATAGACTGCCTCTTGGTAACCTGTAGGAGACTGAGTATAGCAATAGCGCTTTAAGGTGATCTGTATATGACAATGTGTTTATACCTTGGATTCTTCTGTTAAGGAGCTTTGTGGGTGTTCCAACTGTTGCTTATGCCAGGTGAGGTACATGCTGAAGGGGAGATTATATTCACTAATGGGTCTGTTAAGGGCCAAATAAAGTGGCACTATGACTTCCTTGAATCTGGATGCCATGACCTTACTTAAAAGTTGGGTGACATAGAATGATTTTTTTTACTACCTCTGCCACATGTTAATCAAAGACCAGATTACTGTCTACATATGTTCCAGATACCTGACTAATAGGTCAACTCTTTAGAGGAGACTTATCGATGGAGTAATTAGCGTGGGTGGCAGTTTTCCCAAAAGGTACTGTGCATTTCTAGGCATTGAGTTTTAATCCATGACTTTAGCAGCAGTCATTTCTCTGTGCTAGACCCTCTTGCGAAACATTTGTGTCATGGGGGGAATCTATGATAGCTTCCAGTTTCCCGTTATCTGTGAACTTGGTCAGCCAAAGGCACTTGATGTTGACCTTTAATTCTGAGACGTAAATGCTAAATAGGAGTGGTCTCAGCACTGAACCCTGAAGTACCCTGCTGGTGACCGGTTTCTTAGCAGAGGTGGGGGGGGCTGTTCCCAGTTCAGTGAGTTTAACTATGCCTGAGTAGTGAATTGTATTGATTGCCTTAGCCAGGTCCAGGTAGGCAGTATGAACTCTTTTCCCCCTCATCCATTGCTTGGAGACCTTCTCATAGGTTCATAAGTGTGTACTAGGCCAATGGCCCTGGAGCCTTTACAAGGCTAGCCCGTAGAAGTGCCCTGGCATCATGCAGCCGTTAGTTCCCAGTGTCTCTGTCAAGCAGAGCCACTGAAGTGATCCCCAGGGTGAACTTTCTATTTCCCATCCACTCGTCAAGATTTCTCTTAAAAAGGGCCAGTGAGGTGCTCAGCTTGATATGTATGGGAAGTCCACCAGGATTAGTAGGCATGACCTTCCTTTAACAAAGCCAAACCAGGTTGGGTCCAGTGTCTGAACGTTGCTCATGTCTTTTTTTGATCCTTTCCTTGATAATTTGTTCCATGGCTTTGCATATTAGACTAGTCAGATGTATGGGCCCGTAGTTTCCAGGGTCAGATGGTGGTCCATCCTTGTGAAGTGAGGTAAATTCTTATGTGCAAAGTCTATTTTGAAAAGTGACTTAAGTGGTCCTGATGTATCATGCTTCAAGCTATTTAGGAGACATCCCAGGATATTGTCTGGACACACTGAGGCTGTGCTTTTGGCCTCAATGAGTGCTGCAAGGACCTGCTCCCTATAATACAATGGAGTGTGTAGATGTGTGTGTAGTTTTTGGTGTTGCTTTTGGTGAATGCTTTAGGGTTTGCTGAAGATAAGTGTCACCATTTATAGACTTAGGAGATCCTTGAGGTTTGGGAAGGTTGCTTCATTTTTGTATCTGATTTATCCAGTTGGGCACAGTGGTGAGATCCCAAAAATATAAATTATTATGCTGTTTGTTTTAATGGAAGATAAGCATACTTTCAGAATGCTTTGCTATATTTGGGATGAAGTTGGGATTTTGCTTTTCTGTGTGCTGTGTGGGTACATTGTACACAAGTCTATTTATTGTGTTTACATGTAATTTTACTGCCAAATTCACCTTCGCCATGCTGAGAATG
>NC_056748.1:864937781-865085281 GCF_019279795.1 Protopterus annectens | reverse complement strand
AGCTGTTTTGTTGTCTAGTAGATCACATAAATATTAAGTCTAAGTTGAGTTTATGTTATCTGTACATTGGATAGCAAAAACTGCTTTGGCAACCACATGCATTTAGTCAGTAGTACCCAAAGGAAACCACAGTACTAGTTTTCATCCAAATTTAAGTATTAGCTATTGCCAGAATGGTTTTACAAATACTAGCCATGGTTTTAACCTAGTCAGCTTACTAACTCAGACAGTCAAGTGCAGGCCACTAACTTCCTGTCTGTAAGTTGTTGTTTGTCTTTCAGCTTTTTCCCGGTAAGGGGTCGCCACAGCGGAACTCTGGTCTGCTAATGATTGGCAGTAGATTTTTACGAAACGCCGAGGTGCCAGCTCGATGCCCAACCTTCAACGAAGGCATGCCCATTTACGCATGCATGTCTTTCAAATGCTACCCAACCACGGGGAGGTCATGCAGACTCCACACACAGGAAACAAATGCCGTTCAGTCAGAAGATGTGATGGCATGTTGTTTTGAGTTATCCTTTTTCAGCGACTGACAGACTTCTCACAGTGCTCTAAGAGTTTGACAACTCCAGTAACACTGAGGCAGATGAATCTTGTGGGTCTTTAAATACATTACAACTTCTGTGCTACTTGGGAATCAGCAAGTTAAGACAGCATGAGCCATCCTGGAGTGAACACTGGAGGTTTAAGTGTTGCATCAGAAGACCAAGATTTCCTCGCTTGTGCCCATTTAGTTGTGCTCAGAGGAAATTATGTGCTCTCCTTCTGTCCGTTTCCTGTGTCACATTCATGCACTCTTAACTCCATTTGCTTCGTTTACGGAGTGCATCACCACTAATTCTGAAGCAGATTAGTGCAGCCAGTTCTCCAGTACCTTTCAATGTTCTGACCACATGAAAAACTAATCAATCAGGACATGAGCCCCTTGACATGAATGCAGGTGATTCAGGTATTGAATCTGTAATCCAAGCCTCTGTTACAGTGAGGACAGCCTCAGACTCATAGCCAGCTTTCTTGTCCTATACTGACCCACCAGTTTAATCCTGCAGCAAAAGACCCAGCTGCAGGAATGACTTAGCGTAACAAAGTGATGCACAAAGTATTTTAATCCCCCACCCCCAAAGTCATGCACTTGGGAACTTGGTGGCCCTGCACTACCTTCAACTCTGCTAACATTGCAATGAAAACATTATGTATAAATATACCAAGATTTTTCTAACTTCCCCCAGAGATTTTACACTGCCATGCAAGATGGTGAAAAGAATTCATTATATACCATTGTACATTTTTAATGTGGGAAGGGGTATAATTACAAATGTTAGCATAGGAGGGGAAGACGCAGGTCCGAAGCACTCTTGATAAACTTATAGGCAGATTCAGATTGCTACAGGGTTATATTATTTAATTTTGTCAACAAGAACATTGTTGTCTACGTGGAAGGAATTCAGGTTGATTATGAGGGCATTGTTGGTGAAACTTTGGGATATGGCATGGGATGGCACAAGGTTCTGTTCTGAGTCCCTGTTTATTTAGTGTCTGTATCTGTGGTGTACCAGTTTTACCAGACATGTTTTATGTCTGTAAACAGATGATTTAAAACTGGGTAAATGATAAGTGTAAATGACTAGAAAACTTGGCAAAAATGTTTGCCTAGACTAGTGGCATGGTCCTATAAAGACAATATGAAAGTAAATATTAGCAAAAAACATTATTTTTGGCAAATCTAAATTAAAGTCGTCTTCTTCTTCTTCTTTTGGCTTTTCCCGGTTAGGAGTCACCACAGCGGATCACATGTCCACTCATGATTGGCAGTGGAGTTTTACGGTGTCGAGTTGCCAGCCCGGGGCCCAACCTTCCACAGAAGGCACACACATGCACACACTCACACCTAGGGCCAGTTTAGAGTGTCCAATCCACCTACATCATGTCTTTGGGATGTGGGAGGAAACCTGAGCACCCGGAGGAAACCTACGTGACCACAGGGAGGACATGCAGACTCTGCACAGAAGGCACCCCAGCCGAGGATCAAACCAGGGAACCTCATGCTGTGATGTGACAATGCTAACCGCTGCACCACCGTGGCCGCCCTATCTATTAAATAAAGGGCCAGACAATATAAGCAATGTGTTATTAAGGATTTAGGTGTCTGGTTAGACTTAAGCTTTTGATTTCTGAAGCTATGGATTCTATTTCCACTTCAAGTGATTGGAGTCCTTTTCCACTACTGTAGTACAGCATTAGGTGTTACACTCCTGAGTGTGCTGACCTTTGGATGAGATGTTAAACTAAGGCCCATCTGCTGACCTTTGGATGAGACATTAAACTAAGGTCCATCCACCTGAGCTGGTGCTGAATTACCATACTGATAAGCTGCTTGGCTATGTAAGGAAATTTATTGCAGTTAGGGCTGTGTAGACCATGAAAACAATATATACCTCTGTAGTAAAATCAAAGCCGGAATTCAGTCAGAACCTATGGTTTCCATTTAAGAAACCCACTGTGAATAGGCTCAGGTTTAGAAGACTGAACATAAATAAAGTAGATCTTGTGAAGAAAAGGTCGGAAATGGTAGATCTTTCTTCTGTTTTTTTACAAGCACATCAACGGGGAGTGAATTGTTACTTATAAAGCTTAAAATTACATTTTCTTATTGGAATGCCTTGGAGTAAATGAAAGCAAGAACTGTCAATTTAAAACTGTTTTTAGCAAATACACATTGTGACTCTCAGACAGCTTAGTCAATACATGGACTAATCTGCCACCTTTTCTCATGTCCCTTGAGGGACCGTCTAGTTTTAAGGTAGCATTAGCTAATTATTACAGACAAAGAAAATACAGTATTTGGACAGGCTATTGAGGGAGGCTTTCTGGCCAAGCCTAGAATCACAGTTGGATTATACTCATGGTTTAAAATACTTAAAACAGAATTTTTAATTCACAAGGTTATAGGTTATAAAATTACTATGCATCCAGATTCATACCTATTTAACTGTATGGAGAAGACAGACGTTACTAAACTGAATGAAGAAAAGTAAGTTTTGTTTAGCAGCAATGACGTCAAAGAAACTGATTTTGCAAAACCTGAAAGTTAATCCAGTATCACTTTTCCTAGAAAAACAAATTGTGGTCTTTATCTGTGAGGTTTTGTTTAATAAAATGTTAATAATATAAAAAAATTGTAAATCAGAAGGTGGCAAGTAGAAAATTCACCAAGGAAGTTATTTTAAGGAATTTATAGTTTTTGCAAAATTGATGGTGATGCTGTTTAAACTCATGTATGTAAATAATGTTTACTAACTTTTTCCTAATATGTCTTGCTTATGGGTTTCTTTCCCTTCTCGTTTGTTTTAGTTTCCTTCCATAGATTCCCATGTTTGGCTGTGATTTATTTATTTTAAGTCTTTTCTTTCTAACAGATCTTTGACAAAAGATGTATAAGCAGAGTGAATGTTAAAGTTTAAGAAAAAAAATCATAAGACAACAAACAGATGTAGACTTGCAGAGCTCTCTGCTGTTCCAACCCCCTTGTAAGACTCCTACTTCGTCTTTCTGTCTGTAATAAGACCCGGAGTTACTTAACTTCATTTGGTAAGGGCAGCGGTGTCTCCCATCTCCACACCTGAAGAGAGCAGGCTACTCCATTTTAGGAGAGTGTCATCAGACATTTCTTCAGGATCTTTTGGGCAGCATAACTGAAGGGCTTTATAGTTCTCTTCTAGTTCTGGGGTGGCTTAAAAGTAGCTCAGAATGAGATGCAGTCTGTGTCAGAATTTATTTATTTCATAGGTGTGTACTAGGCCAATTGCCCTGAGGCCTTTACAAACCTAGCCCATAGAAGTGCCCTGGCTTCGTGCCACCCGACATTAGTTCCCAATGCCTCTATCAAATAGATCTACTGGAGTGATCCCCGGGGTGAACTTTCTATTACCCATCCACTCATCAAGATCTGTCTTGGAAGAGGGACAGCAAGGTGCTCTGCTTGACATCTATGGGAAGTCTATTCCAGAGCATGGGCAGCCTCTGGGTGAGGAACCTGGGGTGTGGGTGAGATGTAGATTTTCATGGTAATTAGTTTATGGCCGGATGTGACCAGGGAGGGATTGACTATTGGTATAGAGCAACGGTCGCCCATATTAGTAATAACCAGGTCAGGGATGTTGCTCCCTCTAGTGGGGGTCAGAATGAGCTGGTCCAAGGCATTGGAATTGATGAATTCCAGGAAGCGTTGGGCCAGTATATTGGTGCTTGAGTAGTTTTCCCAGTTGATGGAGAGGTAGTTGAAGTCTTCTAGTAAGAGAGTGTTGGGTTGGACCTTGATAGATTCCAGGGAGCTTAGGAACATGGAGTGATAGTCTGGTTGGAGACCTATAACAGGCCATGACCTGGATCGCCGTCTTACCCAATGTTAGTTGTACCTGCAGTATCTCAGATGCATTATGCTGGGCTACTAATCTGGAGGTGTGCATATCCTTTATGAATATGGAGACACCACCGCCTTTGGAGCTTCGGTCCGTGTTCTGGGGCTGAAAGGTGTGGAATGAGTTATAGCCTGGTAGCGCAGGGGTGCTTTCTGCTGCTTGAAACCAGGTTTCCATTACAGCAGAAATGTCAGTGTTCTCCATTCTGAGGAGTGCTTCGAGCAAGTGCATCTTGAGATTTAGACTTATAGCACTGAGCAATATGACCCTCAGATTGCATTTATTTATAGCTGTTATGGTGGTAATTTGGTCTTTGGAACATCACCTAAAAAAGGCACTATAGGGGTGGCAAGAGCCTTAGCCAGTACCCAAAAACCCATGGGTGACATATGCAGGCCATCTCTGGCAAAGCATTGAGTTCTGTCAATCATGTCATCCCAAGCGGACAGATACTGGATCCCCTTAGAATAACACCAGAAACTTAGCCAATTGTTGGTCAATCATTTTCTGTTTGTACCGTGGTATCATTATGGACGATGGTAGGATGCTGCTCAGGGCTAGGGTCATACCTGCCTGGGCCACATAATCCGAGAGCTCCACCATGTCTCTTTTCATGTAGTCCAGGGAGGTGCATCTCTGGTCATTCACACTCACATGGACAATGACATAACACACACACTCTGGTCACTCCAGAAAAAGTATAAGTATGACTCTGTGTCAGATTCTGGCACGAGATAGACAGCTGACTGTTACAGTCTCCTTATTCAACCTAGTGGGTGGGACATAAGTGTGCATCACTATTGAGTCACCTATGATTATTGTATTGGGCAATCTGTTTTGCCTTGGGGGCTTAGGTTGAGGGGCACACTTTGTTGGTGAGCAATGTGTCTTGTGGTTTGTGCTGTGTTGTGGTCAAGGGCATTTCTGCCTTGGAGGTCTCTGCTGTTTGGGTAGATTTCTATTGAGAGCCTCCATGAGGGTTGGTGTGTGGTTTGTGTTTTTATGTGAGGGCTGTGATGGTGTGTGTTCTGGAGGGCTATGTGTTCCATGTGGTGTGGTGCAGGTATTGACCTTCTCTTGACCAGCTATTCTGGTCTTGGCTGAAGAGTTCATGGCTTCCAATTTAGAGATGTAAGTTCTTCTCTCACAAGTCTGAGTGTTGGGAGGTAAGAGGAGAGGGTTGTCTGTGTACATGAGGCAGTTGCTACACTGCCTCAGAATGCCCAAGTTACACCAGCTTAATAGGAGAACACACAGGAAACTGACCTTTAGATATGCCAGGAGAGATGGTCATCATTACTACATACTGGAGCTGTTTCCTTATAGGATGTCTAGTGCTGATAGCACTTGTGTGCTACAATAGTTGCTACAAAAAGCCTGATGAAGTGCTAGGCGAATAAGCTGATTAAAGTGCAAGAGAGAAGAGAAAGTTGAAAGGGATAGAATACCTCCCCAAACAGCCAGTAAACTACAGTTTTACAGCCAGAAACCACTTCTCTTGTGGTAGGTAGATTACCAAATGCTTACCACTCCCACTGATAAGCTGGAAGGCTTAGTGTCCAACTGGGCCAGAAGCCCATTTTCAGCAGTGACCCGGGGAGAAAAGCTCCAAGGAATATTACATAATTGTACATTTGTACATGTGACAAAGTAGGACTTCAAACCAAGTACCTTGACATTGTATCTAAAAACATATAACAATGGTAGTACAATAAGCTTATACTGTTCATACAGACGAAGCAAAAATATATATGTTTTTTTTTCCAGGATAAAAATATCACAAAATGAAGTTAAGAAGGCTCTGTTGCCAAGAAATATTGACAATGGGTGGTGGAGAGAAGTTGGTTAGACAGTAGGAGAAATGGAGGCTTGTTTTTTCTTGCTTAGCTTGTTGCAACTGTGACCGTTACCAAGGAAGAAAGAAGGAAGAGGAAATTGTCATGCTACTTTGCTGTTGTGTCAGGGCAGAAAAATCCAGAGGAGTACCATTTTTTGTCTTTTTTTGGTACTTGTGTAGGAAGGCCTGTAGGATTCCTTGGTTTCTGTCTGCCATGCTTAACTTGGCTAGAACTGAATTTAGAGTTCAGGGGTTATGATAATTTTTGACCTGCATATATGTAGCAGAGTTGACTGAATGAGCGGTTAGTTTGAATGTTGGCAGTCAAGACTTCTATTCATGGGTGTGTACTAGGCTAACGGCCCTGGAGCCTTTACAAGCCTAGTCCATAGGATTACCCTGGCATTGTGCCACCCAACCTTAGTTTCCAGTGCATCTGCCGAGTCGAGCCACTGGAGTGATTCCCGGGGTGAATTTTCTATTTCCCGTCCACTCATCAAGATCCCTCTTGAAGAGAGCCAGTGAGGTGCTCTGTTTAACATGTATGGGAAGTCTATTCCATAGCATTGGGCAATCTCTGGGTTATGAACCTGTCCATCTAGCACATTCTGTAGATTGTGGTAATGAGGTTGAGGTCTCCGGAGCATGTGGTGCAGAGGGATTGGGAGTTCTTGTGCATCTTCTTCATTGTCAGCTAAAATGCCTGCAGGTAATGCAGTAACAAAATATAAAGGTTAAATTATTTGATTAAAACCACAGATTCAAAAGGAATGAAACATTCAACAAGATATCAGCGATGTGAATCAGTCTGACCACAAACATAAAACAGTAGCTTTCGCAAAAGGTGGGTTAGTATCTACTGATGGTTTCTTAATCTATTGCCAGCAAAGTTGTGAATTTTGAAAAGATGTTAAAACAAAAGTGCAAACCACAAATGAGTACTACAGGACTTTAGAAGTCTGTCCTGTTCCCACGGTAAATGGACCCGAGTGCAAATTTCTCCCTCATCTCACCACCTACAGGCCTATTACCATTCCAGGGGATTGTGCAAGTCCAATTATTACTGATGTGTTGGTTAACAAGGCTCTATCTAAAGCTAAAAACACTGCCTCCATGGGACCAGATGGTGTCCCAGGCTGTCATACGCGAGCTCCAAAAGGAATTAACCCCGCATCTTAATACCCTGTTCAGTCTCAGCCTCTCCACAGGATATGTGCCAATAGAATGGCGCATGGCAACGGTGGTCCTGCTACACGAGGGTGGGGCCACATCTGATCCTGGGAACTACCGACCAATAAGCCTGAACAGTCTGATCTGTAAGGCTATGGAGCGAATCATTATGGAACTCATAAATGGAGAGATTGGGAACCTCCAGTCGCTGGACCCCACACAGTTCGGCTTCGTCAAGGGCAGATCATGCCTCCTGAACCTGGTGGATTTCTTTGAGACAAGTTACTCAGGCTATAGATAAGGGAAAGGAGGTACACACGGCTTACCTTGACCTTGCTAAAGCATTTGACACCATTCCCCATTCGGGTATTATTGATAAGCTCACCAGCATGGGCATAAACCCTTATGTCACAAGATGGATTGCCAACTGGCTCTCAGACAGATCCCATAAAGTAAGAGTAGCTGGATCTATGTCTGAATCCAGACCAGTAACGAGTGGTGTGCCTCAGGGCTCTGTCCTGGGACCCCTCCTGTTTGGCATATACTTCTCAGAAGTACAGGCAAGAACGGAAGGGCTGTGGCTGACTAAGTTTGTGGACGACTGCAAACTGGGTGCTATAATAGTCTCCAGCCGACATGGAGATCCTCCAGAAGGGCCTAAATGAGACTGATGCATGGTGTCAAAGCCATAGTCTCAAGCTAAATGCAAATAAATGCGTAGTAATCCCCTTTGGAAAAAAATAGAGTACCCGCAAACTACAACATATTAGGTAATCCCCTGCAATCTGAAGAAGAAATAAGGGATCTAGGGACCCAAGTAGATAGCCAGCTTTCCTTTGATAACCATGTTGCCAAAGTGGTTATAAAATCCTTCTATGTGACCCATCTGATCACAAAAGGGGTCGCATCAAGATCTAAGGATGTAATGATGCCCCCTCTACTCTTCCCTCATCAGACCCATTATTGAGTACAATGCACCAATTGGAATGTACCTGGCTAGACATCTCCAGCAGCTGGAGAGACCACAAAGGTACCTAACCAAGAGGATTACTGGCCTCAAACAGTTGCCCTATGCAGCACGATTGAAAAAGCTAAGACTGTTCTCTGTTGCATACCGCTTTCTCAGAGGCGATCTCTGTCTAACGTACAGAGCCATGTCCAACCCAGAATTGTTGAACATGCTCCATCTTAGCAAAACCAAATCTACTCGAGCTACATGCTCTAGGGATATAAACCTCAACACAACAATGAATAGAACATGCTGGAGGGATAGATTCCTTTCGCAGAGACTTCCCTTACTGTGGAACAGGGTCCCGATCTGCATAAGACAGAGCCCCTCACTATCACTCTTCAAGAGGTACCTTGATGAGTGGATGGGTAACAGAAAGTTCACACCGGGGATCACACCAACAGCACTACTAGATAGGGGCCAAGGGTACTAGCTGCTAGTACAAGGGTCTAGGGAACTACTAAAGGGACAGTGAATACCGCACAATGTGGCTGGGCTAATATATGCCTTCGGGCAGATATCCCAGTACCAACCTATGAATGGGCAGCTTATTGGGTTCATCTCTGAGAGATAGTTATTGTAGTAGGATCGGGATCATATAGGACCTTAGAAGGTCAAAACCTGAATGTGAAGGTATTACTCATGTAGACAGACAGCCAGTTCAGGGCACATTGAGCTGGGGATACATGATGGAGAATTTGGTGCCTAACTACGAAGTTCCCAACTAGATGCACGTAATGAATGTAGCTATCCTTTAGTAAATGACGTAACAGTTGTTCAGAACTCAAAGAAGTATAGTTCAAAGAATCACTGTGTGCTAGTAAATTCTTATGGGTGTCATTTTGAAGACATTAAAAAGCAGAGTTAGTGGTGGCGTATATGTGTTGTTTTGTGGTAAAATGTGTGTTGGTTGTTACTTGCTATAGACTTGCTACATGAGCCATTGCTGGATTCTCTCTTCAGCCCCAGTTTGCAGAGTAGACTTCTTGTCATGTTGTGTCCACCAAACAAATGCTTCCTTTTTTGTTTGTCTTTGTTGGCTTTCTTGCTAGAGGATCACTCTTGGTGAGCAGAGAGAAGTATAGTGTGCCAGAGAGTAGGCTTCAGGGAAATGGGAGAGTCATTGCCACCAACTTTTTCGTACTATGGAGAAGAGACAGAAATCGGTCCTTCAGTCTCTGGAAACTGTATTAGTAAGATTGTGGTCACTTAACACTGATATTGCTGTAATCCATATATGTATTCATCTATAGCTTTCTGTTTGCTGGCTTTCCCCTACAAACCTGTATAAGAAGGGATAGATTTTATAGAATTGTTGAAAGTCTTTTGTGGAATTGATTACCTGTGGCAACAGCTTCTGGTAGTTAGCTGACTTCAGGGATATGTGTCGATGATGGATTTTGGAGTACTTTGTAAATTCCTTTCCCTCTCCTTCTCCTCAGAAAATGAAATTTGGTGAAATAAGTTGTCAAGTGTTTGGGCATACCTCTCAGCCTCTTACAGCAAGAAATCTGGACAAAGGCCCCAAAAGAGACGATTTTTAAATATCGCTCTTACAAACTTAGAAAGTTGATAGAATAACAGGTTTTGCATTAGCATTAATTTTCTGAAGGGTATGAAGTTTGAAACTCAATTGTCTGTCATTATTTTCTTACTTCAGTCTTTAATGGTTTGCCACAAAACCACAATTTTATGAAAAAACAAAAATATGAAGCAAAAATCTGGACATTGTGCAAAAATCTGCACAGTTGAGAGGTACGAGTTGGGGCCATCTTACATTTGTGGCTTTTGTAGATTACTTCGGCCTTAGACCATTTCCAGTCAATATGAAAAATGACTGTTTAACTCATCAGGGTAAGCAAGGTAACCCACTTCCTCCTGCCATGGTTTCTGAGAAATTGTGAGAGTTGCATTTTTCCCCCCCAAGTCAAATCATTCAGTGCTCTGCTTTTGTTCCTTAATTGTTCAGATGTGTGCAAACAAGACCTAATCTATAACTTAAGTAAAAAGTGCACATTTTTTGTGGTAACATATGAGTTATTTCATTTTTCATATTTACATGTCATTTATAGCAAAGCTGTTGCATTTCTGTGGTATCACTGAGCACTCCTGATTTTTTTTGGTTTGATGCTTTACCATTTCTTAGAAACAAAAAATGATTTTACATATTTACCTATTTTCTGCAGTATAATTGTGTGTGCAAGCATTATTTGGTGTTATTTTGTGCTTTAATATTGTTTTGCCATGTGTGATTTCCATTGTTAATAATTTTGATGGTGTGTTCTGATGTACTGTCTTGTCTCAATGTCAGAGTATGGGAACCACAATTTCCTGTTTTATTAGGGCTTGAAGTCCCAGAAGTCAAGATTTCTGATGAAATACTTATTTGTTAAGCATTACCCCTTTACCTTAATTGTGGTTAAACAATTTTTAATCAGCTATTACTCTTCCAGAATAGAAGCCTTGTGGTTTATGCATTAGCATTTTCTGAGCAATGACTCGTTTTCATGTTCTTTAAATACTTAATGTTGCAGTATGTGACTTGGTTTGCTGTGGTCTGCAGTATTACTTTGTTTTGTTTGCATTTGCCTTTTGTATCATCTGACCGCTTTCCTTCTGATTGCACATTTTTTAAACAGAAAGATGTTTTTTTTGACAAAGATTTATATGTAATCTCCTTAGCATAAGCCATCTTGCTTTGATTTAAATTCTATGCTTCAGATGCTGTTGCTAACTAACGCAAAGGATCATGAGTTGCATCACCAAAATGAACCCAACATTTTCTCTCGTAGGCAATGCAGCTGTCAGTCACAATGGCATTTTCTTGAATTTTTAACGTTTAGCTTTTAATGCAAGAAGCACTTGTCTAAGAGAGAACAAGTATCCAAAGTTATGAATCATGCAGCAGTGTTATCATTTCTGCCCGGAAGAAATGGGAGTGAGCCGGTTCTCTCCCCTTAGGATCTCCATCCTAACTGGTTTTGTTTTAAATTTACTGCTATGAAATAGCCAAGCTATATCCATGTAAAAGCCATCTAAATGCAACACCACTGCGAGTGGTCTTTTCCTTCTCGTTTTTCTCTTTGAATTCAGAAAGTCTGAGACTTATGCTACCGTTCAACATGAACTATTGGCTGCTATCATCCAGGATGTTGGTGTCTTTACTGGGAGGGTTTTAGAAGGCAGTACTGTACTTAGTCACTTTGTTCACAGAAACATTGTGCAAGTTGTGTAGTGTTGTGGTGTAGCAAGTCCCTTCCACGTGCTAAACCGATATGTTTAGGTACAAGGTTCTGCATCTGAAGGGGACTCTCATTAACTGGATGAAATGCTACTACGGCTGTATGCAACACTACTATTATATTACTTAGTTGTAGGTTAGGGGTGTTGCCTTCCAAGTGTTAACATTCAGCTTCAGTTTTAAATGCTTCATGATTAAAAATGTACATGTAGAACAAAATTACAAATGCAGATTAAAAATAAAAGTAAGATATAAAATTGCTGCAGAAGAAACTATCAAGAGCTAGAGAAACAAGCGAGAAGTAAAGAAATTTCAAGAACTGCATATGCTGACTATATCAGACATAATGTAGCTGTGTTTGTTATGAACCAAACATTGCAGTTGTGAATCATGGGTAACACCTGCTCTTTTTATGTGGAAGGTTAGCCAGGGATTTGATAACCGTCAGTGTTGTCATCCATAATTTCTCAGCATTAATGACATGAATTGTTGGTTTCAGGCCGAGTATGGTTGTAGTTTGCATTTAGTGCAGTGCATTCACACAAGTATTTACATTAGTTAAATTGCAGTTCACTTTATCAAGGCCAATTAAATGATTTTTAGCTTCTTAACTACAAAGTCTGTAATATGGAATTAAGTGTTTTTCACTTGGGTTCTTTAACTGTTTCTTGTCCATGCATGAGAAGGGTCTGCCAGCCACCTCCCCTCAACCCTTACTACTACTTTTTTTTTTAATGAAAATCTTGCTGCAGTTGATTGGGGGGGGCATCCTCCCACATATGCACTAATCAGCAGCAGTTCTGCACAGTGGTAGCATAAGGTAAAAACTAGTTAATTCATCTTTGGTTAAATGCGGTATTACCACTCGGTATGAGTTTGTTTCCTGATGAGTTCAGATCTTTAGACTGCTACATTTACTTAGCACTCATATGTCAAACTTATGGTGTGGTTAAACTTGGAAAGCTGTAACACGTGTTGAATCGTATTCCTAAACTCTACACAGAGTAGGTAATTAGGAGAAATATTGGTAGGTTACGTCAGGGCTTGCTATTGCGCATCCTAGGAGTTATGTTTCTCCACAGTTGCAGTCAACAGTAGATTTAAACAAAAATATAAACTGCTGCATCACTAAGGAACACTATTCAGTCAGAGATGAAAATAGTTAAGAAAAATCAATGTCCTGTCTACCAAACGCATCCTAGGAAATGGACACCACACTGCTAGATTACAGGTAGCCGAAGAACAATGCATGCACAAACAAAAATGTGGAGTCTGGCACCACAGGATGCCACAGCAGGACCAAATCCAAACAGATTGGATGAGGATTGAAATAGCTGATGTAAAAAGTCAGAATGAAGCTAATAAATAGCACTGAGCAGACATGCTTTCGCACTGCTCTGATATTCATTCCTCCTTTTTTAAATAAATTGACACTTTTTTTGTTTAACTAACCTTCTTTGAGATAGTTCATGGAGTTGCTTCTGAAATTTCATTTTTTTTTTTAACAAAGGAATATGCACAGGGCCTTGAAGGAGGTTGGTGCATATTTGTATCTGTCATCTGATAAATACATTGTTACCCAGACTGATCCTGAGATGAGTGCTAATATGCTTTGCAAGATGAGGTTTGTTGATGGGGTCTCCACAAAACCTAGTTCAGCTTTAGATCCAGGATCTCAGGCCCTTAACCGCAAGCTGTTATGTGTGTAGAACATCTCCATTAGTTTATTATTGCAAGCTCTGACATCTGGTCTACATACCTAACCTGCATTTTTTGGTTATTTCAAAAACTGTACCCCTTCTAGATGCCAGTAAGTAGAATTAGTGCTGTTCTGTCCTTTCTCTGAAGTAGATGTCATGCCAGTTTACAGAAGTTTATTCCCAGGCCAGGGCAGCAGCCAGGAGGTGACAGATGGAAGGAGTCTGACCACAGGAAGAGAAAGTTGGAGGGGGAACTATGACGCCATCTAATCTAGGGAACAGATTTGACCCAAAAAGGTAGAACAGAGGAAAGTACCACCCAGGTGCTGCTTGCACACTGACGCACAGAATTTAATTGTTCTGCAGCTGGTTTGCCACGTGAAAGTAAGGGCTTTAAGGTATCTGCCTCTGTCAGGAAATGCTGTTTTGATAATGGTCTGTCATGTATTTTGAGTCCTTCTGAAGTGCCACATATTTCTAGTGTACTTTTTCTCACGACTACTGTTTCATTTGTATTTCTAAGTTACATTCAGTTTCAGTTGTCAGAGTAGAGTCTTTTGTTTGTTTAGGCAAACTGGGAAGTATCAAATGTAGCTATTAGCAGCTTTCTGGCCGGTCCATATCTTTTCATGTTTGCATCTCACTAGAAGTATACAAAGCCGGAAAGATCTTTGATTTTCAGTTAGGTGTACTTGCTGTCTTGTTTAGTGTGTGTGTGTGCAAGCTTATTTGAATCCAACAAATCACTGTGAGCATACCTCTCTAATGCTATGATTATGGCCCTCAAAATTTAGCCATAATTATCTTGGATTTACTTGTTTTTCTCATAAAGTCAGCCCTGTTAATGGATACATACCTTGTTTAATAAATAAATTAAGCCTGTGCAAAGATTCCTTCTGAACTACAGTTGATATAAAAAGTGTACACCCCCCTGTTAAAATGCCAGGTTTTTGTGATATATAAAAAATGAGATCACAATAAATCATTTCAAAACTTTTCCCACCTTTAATGTGACCTATAACCTGTACAATTCAGTTGAAAAACAAACAAATCTTAGGGGAAAAAATCTTCAGTAGTATTACATAAATGTAAACACATTACCTTTATATTCTGTTGTTGTTCATGGAGCTTTTCTCCCCGCGACTATGTTGAAAACGGGCTCTTCTTGGCCCAATGGACTATCCAGGTAAACAAACTGTAAAATAAATAAATAAATAAAATAAAAAATGTACAGTAATCTGGTTGCATAAGTGTGCACACCCTTAAACTAATACTTTGTTGAAGCACCTTTTGATTTAATTACAGCATTCAGTATTCTTGGGTACATACCTGCCATCAATTAAAGAGACTCTGATTAACCCCAAATAAAGTTCAGCTGTCCTAGTAGGATTTTCCTGACATTTGCTTAGTTGCCTGCTACAGCAAAAGTCATGGTTCGCAGAGAGCTTACAAAGCATCAAAGGGATCGCATTGTTGAAAGGTATCAACCAGGAGAAACAAAAAAAAAATCCACAGAATTGGATATACCATGGAAAATAGTGAAAACAGTCATCAAAAAGTGGAGAAAATATGGGACAACAGTGATGTTGCAAAGAACTGGACATCCCTCCAAAATTGATGAAATGACAAGATGAAAACTGGTTAGGGAGACTGCCAAGAGATCTACAGCAACACTGAAGGAGCTGCAGGAATTTCTGGCAAGTACTGGTTGTGTACTACTTGTGACAGCAATCTCCCGTATTCTACATACGTCTAGACTATGGGGTAGGGTTGCAAGACGGAAGCCTTTCTTACACAGAAAACCATCCAGGCCAGGCTAAAATTTGCAAAACCATATATCAAGTCTCCCAAAAGTGTGTGAGAAAGTGTGTTCTGGTCTGATGAGACCAAGGTTGAACTTTTTGGCCACAATTCCAAAGTTGTGTGGCACAAAAACAACATTTTGCATCACCAAAAGAACACCATCCCCACGGTGAAGCATGGTGGTGGCAGTATCATGCTTTCATGTTGTTTTTCTTCAGCTGGAAATGGGTCTTTAGTAAAGGTGGAGGGAATTATGAACAGTTCCAAATACCAGTCACTTTTGGCCCAAAACCTTCAGGCATCTGCTAGAAAGATGAAGAGGAATTTCACCTTTCCACACGACAATGACCCCAAGCATACAGCCAAATCAACAAAAGAATGGCTTCACCAGAAGAAAATTAAAGTTTTGGAATGGCCCAGCCAGAGCCCAGACCTAAATCCAATAGAAAATCTGTGGGGTGACCTGGAAAGGGCTGTGCACAAGAGATGCCCTTGCAATCTGACCAGTTTGGAGCACTTTTGCAAGGAAGAGTGGACAAATATTGCCAAGTCAAGATGTGCCATGTTGATAGATTCCTACCCAAGGAGACTGAATGCTGTAATTAAATCAAAAGGAGCTTCAACAAAGTATGTTTAAGGGTGTGCACACTTAGGCAAACAGCTTATGGTACTTTTTTTATTTTTTATATTTTTCCACTAATAGATTTGTTTTTCAATTGAATTGTACGTGTTATAGGTCACATTAAAGGTGGATACATTTTTTTAATGATTTATTGTAGTCTCATTTTTTTTTTACATCACAAAAACCTGGCATTTTAACAGGGGTGTGTACGCTTTTTATATCCACTGTATATGGTTTGTAGAATATAAAAGCATTCTATTGTGAAAGGCAAGAAAGTTCTCTTCTTTTGGGCCCTCTGTTACAATTTTAATGTTTGCAGATTTTGAGCATGGACAATAACTGGATTTAGGAAAATATGCCAGCTCCTTAGGACACTCCTGAGTAGTTGTCTAAAGTAAGTCATGCACTTCTCAGTAGTTGTGATTTGTTTTGTAGTGTAATAACTCACAATGAATGTTACCTATCACATTTTGTTAATAAATAACATCCTCTTTTTGAGCAAAGAGCTTTCTTGCTGTTCCCTGTTTCACAGCTATCCATAGGAAGGTTTGCCCTCCTCCAAGTAAGATACTTTTTATAAACAGAAATCTTAGCTCTTTCTGCTCCTTTGTCTAATGTTTGTAATTACCAAACTGATGACAATGGTTGCAGAAAGTTTCTTCTCAGGCCTTTTACCAATGAAAGAGCCTCACTTGTGCCTGTACTAACTTGAGCCATAAGTGTAGGCATCTTCTGAACTCACTGAAAATGCTTCTGAGACTATTACCTTTCTTGTTGTGATTGTTACCAAGTGTCATTTGGCCTGACATGTCTTGTTTTTTTTTCTATTTTTATGTAAGTATATGTGCATTTTATGACTTATTTTCTTGCTACATAATTACTCAGTGGTTGTAAAAATTTAATGTTAAGTTGTCAATCTCGCCTTCATTCTTGCTTGATGGGTTCGGAGCCGATCCCTCGGCTCCGACTCGGCACTTGCTAAGCTCGAGAGTCACTTTTACCAGCTCGAGGCAGCCCCATATCCCATGATGCAAGGTGGTAAGTACCCAGATCTCATTTGCCGCTTCGCTTATGAGGTCCTCCTTTTACCAGCTCCTGGTAAGTGATTCACTTTATTGATATTAAAGCCCCTTTTTGTTAAAAAACCCTTTATTGTTAATTATAAGTTAATTATTTAGATTTCCTGACAGAAATTCCCTGTCTCTTTTAATTTTTTTTAGTCAAACTTTACCCATCCCATCCCTCCTGTTAGGGTGTGTGTGTGTTTGTTTTAGGAATACCTTTTGGTATTTTCTTTAATTTAAATTTTTGACTGGTGTGTGTGTGTGTTTTAAGCACCATGTCAAAGGAGAGGGTCTCAGGTTTTAAGAAGTGTGACTCGTGCTGTCAGAAGATGTCTCTGACAGACGGTCACACTTCTTGCCTGTATTGCCTGGGGCCTCTTCACCTGCAGGACTCCTGTGCTATTTGTCATTCCTTCAGCCAGAGAGTCCTGCAGGAAAGACGCAACAAGCTGATACTTAGGGGCCTTCTTAAGCCGGAGGGCTCTCCGGCTAAGTCGGCTCCATCAAAATCAACAAAATCTTCCAAGGCCCAGGCTTCTGTTTCTAAGCCTGCGGCCTCGGCTCCGACTCGTTCTGAGTCGAGATCGCTCGGCTGGAGCCGATTCTGGCAACAAAGCCTTCGGCCGATGGCTATCGGCGCCGAATCTATCGACCACTTCGTGTCGGCTCCGATCGGTTCCGACACCCATGTGGCACAGGCATCGGTGTCGGCTCCGATCGGCTCCGACACCGTTACTTTGGTGGCTGTATCGGCTCCGGCTGGGGCCGATACATCGAGCTTCCTGTCGGCTCCGAAGTCAGCTCCGACAGGATCTATGGTATCGGTTCGATGGCTCATTCCAGGAAGAGGTCGAGGTCTCCTTCCTTGGAGCCGATACTTTCGGCTCGGCTTCACCTCTTCTTCGAACGGAGCCATCGGAGCCGATCTTCAAGGTCATCCAGACTGTCAGATCATGACCTAGAGAGAGTGGTCAGTAGATTACTTAAGTCACAGGTACTGGCCCAAATGTTACATAGTCCGTCTCAACAGGCGACTGTTGGTCCACACCCGTTACAGTTCCTCCTTCAACTCTACCCCAGAGCTTGGAGTTGGAGTCTTCGGAATGGTTACTGCTACGGCTGGAGGACGGATACCCCCTTCTGTTCCTTCAGCCTCTACTCTTATCTCCTCTTGAGACCTTCCTTAGAGGGATTCGGTGGTCGGGCTTCCATGGTCTCCTCCGAGGGGTTAGTGGCATCGGACCCTTGTCCGAACCCGCTCTTCCCCTTGGAGCCTCGGCCTTGGTGAGCTCGGCTCCGACATCTGCCTCGGAGACTTCCCTTCGGTGGTCCCTGGAGTTCCTAGCTCTTGGAGCGGGTTCTCTCGGACCTGCCTGGGAGGGAGCATTCGAGGTGATGAAGAGTGTGCTGGCCACTGGTATCAGTCAGCAGTCTGTTCCCGTAGCTCCTCCCTCTATAGTACCTGTTGACATCTCTGCCACTTCTCTTGCTACAGGACCCAGAGATCCTCCGCCTCAGGTTTCCCCATTGGGAATTTCCCCTCTTCCGAGGATTCTCCTGATGTTTGGAGATCCTCCTAGGAAGAGGACTTGTAAGAGGAAGCATGTAGACTCCCGAGTCTGTCACTTCGGATACTGATTTTGATGAGTCAGAGGGATCCCTAGATCCCCTCTGAGGATGTCTCCTTCTCAGACATCCTAGAACTCCTGAAACAGAGGGAAACTGGCCCACCAACAATCCCTCTGAGGATGAATCAGTATACCTAGAGGCATTTGGATCTCGGCCCTCCACCTCCTGGGTGTCTCTGCCTTCGACCCCTTATGCAGGTTATTGCACGAAGGCGTGGGCAGCTCCTGACTCTGTAGAGCCAGTCCCTAGGAGGCCTTCAAAATTTATCACTGCCCGTGTGACAAACAATTCCTCACTAAGGGTGTCCCGCTGATGCCATGGTGGTGGCTGCGGCCACCAAAAGGAACTTGCAGATCCTTCCGTGCCCGTCCATCCTCCTAATAAGGACTCTAGGACCATGGATAGGTAGTGGCGGATGTTTTCCTCAGCGACCTTTGCTATGCGTTCGCTGAATTACCTATGTCACTTCACCAGACTCCAGAGGCATATCCTTAAGGAGCTGGGTGAAGTAGTTCAGGATCCTACAGCTGCAGGGGCTCAAGAAAAAATTGCTTCGCAGCTAGGAACCCTCAATTCCATTGCAAACTCCTCCATGCGGCTAATATCTTATGCTGCGGATGGGCGAGTAGAGCCGCAGGCTCAGGTGTGGCGCTTAGACGCCAAGCCTGGATGCGGCTATGTGATTTTGCGGATCCCTTTAAGGCGTCCTTCACAAATTCTCCCTTTGATGGGTCAGCTTTGTTTGGCCCTCAGGTGAAGGAAACCTTGACCAGGTGCGAACAGGACGGCAAGACTCTTTCTGCTGTTGGAGTCCGTTTTCCACCTTCTAGACCTTATCCCAAAGGACAGAAAGGTGGGAAAATGTGGTTCAGTAAATCCCAAGGAGTCACGCTGGATTCACGTGGTCAGTTTACCCTAGAGGCAGAGGGGTAACAACAACAGGCCGCTCTAGAGGCAGAGGGGTCCGAAAACCAGGGAAACAGAGAGCCTCTCTCTGACAAGCCCTTTCAGCATCCCTGAGGTGTTGCCCGGCTGTCCCTCCTTGGAGGCAGTCGGGAAGATTATCACTGTACCCAGAAGCCTGGCATTCCCTCACTCAAGACAGATGGGTACAGTCGATCATATCCAAGGGTTACATAATTCCTTTCGAGGAAAGTCCTTCCCTCAAATTCCCTTCCAGATGTACCACCTGGTCTAAGGGAAATTGCAGAGTTAGAAGTCTCAAAACTACTGCAAAAGAGCCATTCAGCCAGTTACAATAGACCATTCAGAGCCGGAATCTACTCAAGGTTCTTTTGGTCCCCAAAAGACGGGAGATTGGAGACCAATATTGGATCTCAGCAGACTCAACAAGTCTGTCAGGAAGACAAGATTCGAATGGTCACTCTTCAGTCAATTCTGCCCTTCTTACAGAAGGACAACTGGATGTGCTCAATAGATCTTCAGGATGCGTACTATCACATCAAAATTCACAGGCGCTCCAGGAGATTTCTCCGCTTCGGCTGGGGTCCAGTCATTTCCAGTTCAGAGCCCTGCCCTTTGGTCTCACTACAGCCCCAGAGTGTTCACCAAATGCATGGCAGTGGTCACGGCTCACCTGAGATGTCAAGGATTCCAGGTGTTTCCGTATCTCGACGACTGGCTCCTGTCAGCCACCACCAGGCATCAGCTTATACAAGCCAGGGATTACACAATAGACCTTTGTTCTCATTTGGGCATCTCAATCAACTTGAAAAGTCATCCTTATCGCCCTGCCAGTCTATTACCTTCATAGGCGCAAACTTAAACACTGTTCGGATGTCAGCTACCCTTACAGATCAAAGAGTTTCAGACATTCAGAGTCATGTCAGGATCATTCTGGCCAACAAGAAAGTTCAGGCCAGAATGGTTCTAAAGGTATTAGGTCTCATGGCTGCGGCCATTACTCTTCTTCCTGGCTCGATTCTACATGCGCCTTCTTCAGTGGATGCTGTTCACACAATGGTCATACCAGCAACTTCCAATCGTCACCAGATTCTGGTGACACAGACATCAAAGAGCATCTTGCTTGGTGGATCACATCTCCTCAGGTTCACCAAGGCAGGTACTTTGTACCCCCATCCCGATAGCCACTGTCACCACGGATGCCTCCCTGATCGGGTGGGGGTCATTATCAGGGCAGGATGGTTCATGGGGCGTGGCAGCCGTTCGAGTACCATCTGCACATAAATGTCCTGGAGATGAGAGCAGTGCTTTTAACGTTGCAAGCCCTCAACGACTTTCTTCCCGTAGGGACAATTGCAGTCCACACAGACAACATGTCTGTAGTTTGGTATATCAACAAACAGGGCGGAACCAAGTCCTACCCCTTGTGTCGAGAAGCTCAGACTATGGCAATGGGCGATCTCCTCTCATCGGTTTCTGGTAGCAACGCATATCCCTGGGAAAACCAACATTGTAGCGGACAGATTGAGCAGAGCTATTCTCATGCCTCACGAGTGGTCTCTCAAGCAATCTATAGCGGAAGAGATTTTTCTGGAATGGGGTCGTCCATGTTGCGATCTTTTTGCTACTCCCCAAAACAGCAAATGTCCAGACTTCTTCAGCCTCTTGCCTCTATCAGGCCATGTGCCCAGAGTCGCTCTGACCCAGGATTGGCCCCAGGGACTTCTTTATGCCTTCCCTCCATTTCCTCTGATCCCTCAGGTTATCCAGAAAGCTACCGTTTTGAGAGCCAAATTGATTCTCATTGCCCCTTACTGGCCTCGACAGGTTTGGTTCCCGTTCCTGCATCATCACCTTTTGGTGCAGCCGTGGCATCTGGACCCAGTGCCAGATCTTCTGATACACCAATCGGGTCAGCTGCACCGGTCAATCCCTTCTCTCAACCTCACAGCATGGTTGCTCCACTTCCTTCCTTAGCCAGGCTTCCTTTGATCTCTAACCCAGTTAGAGACATCATAGTAACCGCTAAAATCCTCTACCAGGAGGATTTATACAAGCAAATGGAAACGTTTCTCTTATTGGGCTAAGGCCAAGAATATCGATCCTTTTACTGCCCCTGTTCAGGCAGTCCTGGATTTCTTAGCAGAGATTTTTCATGCAGGCTCCTCTTCTTCCACAGTCAGAGTTCAATTGGCTGCTATTTCCAATTTTCATGTCGGGATAGCAGATCATAATATTATGTCCCATAGGCTCTGCAGGGCCTTCTTGAAAGGAATTTTCCTACTAAAACCTCCAATCAGGAATCCTCCTCCTCAGTGGGATCTAAATTTAGTGCTGACATCCTTGATTCTTCCCCCTTTCGAGCCAGCTGCTTCTTGTTCCCTGAAATATCTTTCTTGGAAAACTTTATTCCTAGTGGCTATTACATCGGCCAGGAGGGTGTCTGAACTTCATGCTCTTCGGTTCGACCCCCTATTTGGTTTTTCACAAAGACAGAGTATCTTTGAGAACTAACCCAACCTTTTGCCCAAGGTCGCTTCAAGAACAATTTGAATCAATCCATTGATCTCCTGTATTTTTCCCTAACTATTCAGATAGAGCTGAACAAAAGCTACATTATCTTGATGTCCACCGTCAACTTAGATATTATTTGGACAGAACAAAAAAATTTAGTAAATCTCACCAACTTTTTGTTTCCTATGCGGATACTAAGAAAGGCCTTCCTGTTTCTAAAGTGACTTTGTCTAGATGGCTTTCTTGGTCATCTCTGAAATTTATCTGCTCAGGGGAAAACAGCTGTGCTCAAAACCTAAAGCACATTCAACTAGGAGCTTAGCTACTTCTACAGCTTTTCAAGCTAGACTTCCTTTAGACACTATTTGTGCAGCGGCCACTTGGGCCACTCCTCACACTTTTGTTTCCCATTACAAATTGGACTTGGCCTCCAGGGACAGAGCCAGTTTTGGCTCTACAGTCCTCAAGAGTTTGTTCCATTGAGCCACCCAGGATAGAGGTGCTAGGGACGCGGTCCCATCAAGCAAGAATGAAGGCGAGATTGACAACTTAACATTAAGAAGTTATGTACCTACCATAACGTTCCATGTTAGTTGTCTTCTCGCCTTCTTTCTTGCGACCCTCCCTCCTTCCCCCTGGCCTGGACAGACCTTGTTATAAGAAACTGTTATGCTGAAGACCATTCAGACCTGGTCCTTCTTCCATCTGTAAGTTTTTCTTTCTTCCTTTGGGAAGTATTTTATGCTTGGTGTTATTGCCCTTTGTCATCAAACGAGATCTGGGTACTTACCGCCTTGCATCATGGGATATGGGGCTGCCTCGAGCTGGTAAAAGTGACTCTCGAGCTTAGCAAGTGCCGAGTCGGAGCCGAGGGATCGGCTCCGAACCCATCAAGCAAGAAAGAAGGCGAGAGAAGACAACTAACATGGAACGTTATGGTAGGTACATAACTTCTTATTTATTTAACATTTGTTAACCAGGAAAGTCCAACTTGGAACAAAGCCAATTTTCCGCAGAGGCCCGGGAAAAAAACGCTCGAGACGCATGTCTTTGTAACATGACAGGAAACCAGAGTAGCCAAAGAAAACCCACATGAACACAGGGAGGACATGCAGAATCCACACAGAAGACACTCCAGCCGAGAATCAAACCGGAGGACCTCTCGCTGTGAAGCGACAATGCTACCGCTGCACCACTGTGCCGTCTGCCATTTTTATAATACTTATGTGCTTAATTTATAATGTGTGCTGGTATATGTTTTGTGTTTATCTGATACTCTCTATTATTGCTATGCAGTTATACTGATGACCTGAGTTTTGAGAATGTCTGTTCCTGTTTTGTTTCTGAATTTTTGTACATTATGTCTGAGGCCAGTGCTGTGTCATATTGTGGCTCACTAATGTCTGAAAAACTAACCCCTTTATATATTTCCTTAAAAGTTACATTAAGCAGAGTATTGACTTCTAATGTGGTTGCTATGCAACAGTCAACTATGAAAGAGACTTAATGTTCAGTAAATCATCGACACTGGGCTGTCTATCCTTCCTTTCAGCTCTGCATTTGAAAAGTTCACCCCTAACTTTTCTGTGTCTCCTTAAAAATTTAACCCAGCCGGTCAGCATTGAGTAAAACATTGAAGTTTACTATGGGTCGCACTGAAGGTTAAACTACACCTATCCCATAGGAAAAGAAAAAGATATCAGTACAACTAAAAAGAATAAAGTGTTTCTGGAGTCTAAATGGCTGGAAGCTGCAATGCGGGAATGAATGCTGCAGTTCTGCAGTGACACCTAGTTTTCTTCCGAGGCGAGACTTGCTTTCTATGCAGTTGCGGCATGCAAGCAACCACACAGGCACACATTAGCAGGTGAGTATGCAACCTTGTCTTGTAGTGTTGCAGAGGGAGCTATCTAGGCAAAGCAGAGTCACATGACGTGTGCAGACTTCTGGGAGTTTTACAGATATTCTGCACTTTGCATTACAGGTGTTTACCCATTCAAGGACACTTCTAGTCACAGATGCCTCATTAGTACAAGCTAAGACATCTAACAGCAGTCACAGATGCCTCATTAGTACAAGCTAAGACATCTAACAGCAGACATAGATACCCAACCTAAAGCATCAACATAACAAAATAATGAAATAAACAATTTCTGAGTATGTGGAAAGCTGACACTGAGTAATTTCTCAGACTGTTTATCACAGATCACATATCAAGTAACTGGTACTGTACTGAGATTTGCAGAAGTAGTGACATGCCTCCCTCAGCTTCTTAAATGTTTCTCTCCCTTTCTGATAAAAATCTAACCTATTTCATTGGGATTCTACTTACTTTCTTTATCCAAACAGCCTTTATTTATTATTTTGACCTTTTTTACTCTCTTTCATTTTCAATCTTTTGTGTCACAGACCTATATAATCCCTTATTTCACATATGGTATCACTCTACTCTTTCCCCATACTTTTTTTGCCATTTTATCTCCCATCACTCAAACCTGACACTTCTGTCTTTTTTTAAAATTGTGCTGAATGTCAGATTAGTTAATCCAAGGTTCTTCTGATTTGATTCTAATACATCATGCCTTCTCTAGTAACCAGCTTCACTGTAGCTAATACATTTCTGTTGCTAAAATGTTTATAGTACATGAGGATCACTGATTATGCTTTGAAACTGCCAAAAATATAACCTTGTTATATACTTTTCGTAACTGTTATGTTCTGGTCTCACACCAGAGAACACATGGCAACCACAGAACAGTGGTGCAGAGCATTGTAACAGCTTTTAAAGCTGTAATACGTTTCAGGCTGCTGAAAAATGTGGCATGGTGAACGGTCTAAAACCTTTTCATTACATTGTAAGGGTAGTGCATGATGTTTCTATCAGTTCCTTCATATGCAGCATTGGTCTGTCAGAGGTACACTTATCTTCTGTATGATGTATGTTAAAGCCTTGAAAGATTTAAAAATCTTTGGCTTCTACATTTTTCCCTGAACCTTGTACATCAGAACAACCAGAAAAAAATTATGATCAGTTGTCTCTTACAATAACCCACTTGTTGTGAAGGGGATGGCAGGAATCACCTCTCAAGCTTTGCCATGGAAAATTAATTTCTTAACACACATTTCTCAAACATAAGTGGGTTTTGATAGGAGTTCCACTCACAGTCCTATGTGCTACGTCCTTGTGCCAACATCATGGAGGCAAGCTTTGTATTTTTGTATTGGGTTGTGTTTACCAAGTGAAACACCAGGTTTAGTATGTACTGTTGAAACATTTGCTATTCATTACAGAATGAAAGTGGTTAACACTGCTGCTTCACAGCACTTCATTCTCCATTTTATTTCTTCATCTTTGGTGTAGCGTTTGCATGTCTTCCCTGGGTCAAAGTATTTTGTTTTGCTTTTTTCTTTTTAATGAATGAATGAATGATTGATTTGCTTTTACTAGGTGCTGTAGTTTATGTCCGCATCCCAAAGGCTTTATGTAGGTGATGTTTCTAATTGCTTATAGGTTTGTGTGTGCATGCAGCTATGTATCCTGTGATAGACTGGCGTCCTTTCCAGGATTATCTTTTCAGTGCTTACTGAGTGCCAGGAAAAGCTCTGGCTCCTCATTAACCCTTATAGTGGGTGAAGCAGTGGGCATCAGTGCAGGAATGTATATAACACTTTAATAAACAAATTCACCACCGTAACAGGAACAGGCAAGCAAAAACTGAGGGTGATGCTACTCAATGCTAGAAGTCTAAATCTCAAAATGCACTCACTCGAGGCACTCCTTAAAATGGAGAACATTGATATCTGTGCAGTGACTGAGACCTGGTTCAAGGCTCCAGAGATCACCCCTGCACTACCAGGCTATAACTCATGCTAGAAGTCTAAATCTCAAAATGCACTCACTCGAGGCACTCCTTAAAATGGAGAACATTGATATCTGTGCAGTGACTGAGACCTGGTTCAAGGCTCCAGAGATCACCCCTGCACTACCAGGCTATAACTCATACCACACTTTTCGGCCATGTAACCAGGACTGGAACACCAAAGGCGGAGGTGTGTCCATTTTCATTAAGGATATCCACACCTCCAGGCTAGTTGCTCAGCATAATGCAGCCGAGGTTATCCAAGTGCAACTAACTGGGCAAAACTGCAATCCAAATTGTAGCTTGCTACAGATCCCCCACCATGCCGCAGGATTCCCACTCCTCTTTTCTTGATGTACTGGAAAATATTAGGGTTCTACCAAACACCCTAATAATGGGCGATTTCAACTACCCCACCATTAACTTGGAAAACTACTCATGTACCAACTCCTTCGCTCAACGCTTTCTGGAATTCATAAACTCCAATGCCCTGGATCAACTTATCCACACCCCCACCAGGGGCAGCAGTTTCCTAGATCTAGTCATTACCAACATGAGTGACTGGTGTTCCACACCTGAAGTCAACGCCTCATTAGTCCGATCCGACCATAAGCTAATTACCTAGATATCCACATCCTTCCTCCACCCCCCATTAAGGAAACCATGGTAAAAAATTTCTCCAAAGCCAACTTCATGCTTCTTAAGAAAGAAGTGGTGAACGTCATGACACCCATACAGATGGACAATACAGTTACGACTACTGAATCCTACACAATTGCACTTTATAAGCACTTACATGAGTGCATGGATCGTGCTATCCCAAACAGAACCAAGACACTATCCTCCAAAAAAAGGAAGCCAATCTGGTGGTCCCCTGCCATAAACAAACTGTACATTCAGAAGGAAGAAACTGTTGCAAAAGAGAGTAAAATCCCATGAGTGGAGCAGCTCCCTTGTCAGCCTCAGTCAGAAGCTGCGATCCCTGATAAAATCCTCCAAAGCTAGTTACGAAAACAAAATCACCACTGATTCTAAATACAACCACAAAGCATTCTATAGCTATGTCAAGAATCTCAATGGCAACACTCAGATCTCCTCTGAGTTACAGCACAATGGCACTAAATATACAGACCCAACTGATATTGCCAACATCCTGGCAGATAGGTTTAGTGCTAACTTTACCCCCCTCTCACCCCCTAAAGAGCCCATCTCTATACCGGAAGAAATCAAAGTTCCTGTTATCACGGCTGCACAAGTAAAAACCACACTCTCCAAAGCCAAGAACACAGCATCCATGGGACCAGACAACATCCCAGGCTGTGTTCTACACGAACTACAGAACAAACTGGCACCCCACCTAAGTACCATGTTCAGTCATAGCCTCACCTCAGGCTTTGTGCCTGCTGAATGGTGCACAGTGACGGTTATCCCACTCCACAAGGGGGGGAGCCACCACGGACCCCGGGAACTACCGCTCCATTAGCCTGACGAGCCTGGTCTGCAAGGCCATGGAACATATCATCATGGAACTTATAAACAAAGACATTGGTAGTCCACAAACTCTGGACCTCACCCACTTCGGGTTTGTAAAAGGCAGATCATGTCTCCTAAACCTGATAGACTTCTTTGAAGCAGTCACCAAGGCCGTAGACAAGGGTAAGGTGGTTCACACAGCTCATCTAGATCTTGCCAAGGCTTTCGACACCATTCCCCACTCTGGAATTATAGATAAACTCACTAAACTAGGTATAAATCCCTGTGTCACAAGATGGGTTGCCAACTGGCACACTGGCAGAACCCACACTGTGAAAGTAGCAGCCTCTAAATCCAACTTCAGACCAGTGACAAGTGGAGTACCACAGGGTTCAGTCCTGGCTCCTCTCCTATTTGATATCTACTTCTCTGAAGTACAGGCTAACACAGAAGGTCTTTGGCTAATGAGGTTCGCAGATGACTGCAAACTAGGAACCATAATCGAAAATCCTAAAGATGTGGACATCCTACAAAAGGGCCTCACTGAGACAGATGCCTGGTGTCAAAGCCATAGCCTCAAGCTCAATGCCAAAAAGTGCATTGTCATCCCCTTTGGTAAAAACTCTGTACCCATGAACTGCAACATAGGCGGTAGTATACTTAACACCGAAAGTGTGAGACCTTGGGACACAGGTGGACAGTATTCTCTCCTTTTATAATCACATCGCCACAGTAGTCAGGAAATCCTTCTACGTGGCACACCTCATCACAAAAGGTTTCTCATCCAGAAAAAAAGAGGTCATTGTTCCCCTCTACTCATCACTCATTAGACCCCATTATAGAGTACAATGCCCCTTTTGGTATGTACCTCACAGGACATCTACAACAACTGGAAAGGCTGCAGAAATACCTCACAAAGAGGATTACTGGCCTCAAACTGATGCCGTACGCAGGCCGTCTCAAAAAACTCCAGCTTTACTCCGTTGCATATCGCGTACTCAGAGGTAATCTCTGCCTAACATACAAAGCTATGTCAAACCCAGAGCTGTTGGACATGCTCCACTTAAAGAAATCCCAATCCCTCCGAGCCACATGCTCTAGGGACCTAAACCTTGTCACCACAATAAACAGAACATGCCGGAGGGATAGATTCCTGTCCAAGAGACTTCCCATACTCTGGAATAAACTACCCATCTATGTCAAACAAAGCTCCTCATTAGCACTCTTCAAGAAAAATCTTGATGATTGGATGGGAAATAGGAAATTCACCCCGGGGATCACGTCTGTGGCTTTGCTCGACAGTGGCACATGAAAATAATTTTCTTGGGTGGCAAAAGCCAGGGTACCTTTTTGGCTGTTCTTGTATAGGCCCCAGGGCCGATAGCCTAGTACCTACCTATGAAACTCAGAATTTTGTACATTGTTACAGTGTGTGTGCTAAACTGCTGCAGATGTTTTCACTTAGATCATGTATTTAAATGAGATATTGAAAATCAATATTAAGTGCTTGCAATGTAAATGCTTTGTTTATTAATTTAATCGGGGAGCTTATAGTTACTGCCTGTACATTACTTCTTCATTGTCGAGAAATAGTCATGTGTGCATATTTATTTTGGCAATTAATGTTTATGTTTAAATCACATGGTATTTAAATAAGCTTTTTCTCCCATGGTTTTCACTTCAAATGAGCTGGTCTCAGACCTGGTCAGTGAAGGAAAAAAAATAAATGCATATATAAATTGCTTCCTTTTGGTGTGTACCTCACATAATTGTGGCTTCTGATTCCAACAATAATAAAATGATTTTAGCAGTGTTGAAGTGTAGCCAGTGAGAAAACGGGTACGTCTGTCAAGCCTGGCTGCCATGCCATCATTCAAAATTCGTAACTATTCTTTCTTACTTTTAAAAGAATTATACAGCCATGAGCTCAGCAAAACCCCAGATTATATTTTAGATCCAATTACTGTGTGCAACTGTTGACTAAACCAATAAGTAAGCAAGCTAAGGACATTTTAATCAGCAGGTTGATTAGACCAACATTTCCCTGATGATATAAACTGATGCACTCTGATTAAATATAGTCCAGAGCCACTTCAAAATAGTTAGAACTCTTTCAGTAAAAGGATGTGCAACTTCGGTTTTCATCTTTTAGCAGTATCAGATGCAGATGAGAAATTGAAGAAGATGAGAAAGAAACCTCCCTGTGGTATCTTGTAAGAAGAGAATCATTTAAAAGTTATTGGAGTGTGCTGAGAGTAGGCACAAGGCTGAAATTGCTGATTGATGGAATACTGCTTCCTAAATTAGTCCTTCACAACATTTCAATAAGCAATTCTAAAAAAAAAAGGCAAGTTAGAGACAGGACTGCATATCAAAAAATCAATATTTAAAATAGCTTTTTTAATCAAGTGACAACACTGGATTCTGTTTTAGGTTAGAGAGAACAAAATCCTAAAATCCTTCCTCTCAATTTTTTTAACTGTTTCACTGAAACAGCACTGTACAAGTCACTTACCCTACCCACTTATCAGGAATTGTTGCATGCAGTGTATCGTAGAATGTGTTGGACAGGGATCTGAAAAGTTTATGTCCAAACTCTCCATACAAATTGAAAGTTCCTCCTTCATTCACATGCCCATGTTCATTGTGAGACCTCTCCTTGTATGAAGTCTCCTTTTACTTTGCATCTTTCCTTAGTATTTTTGCAGCACCTAAAGTCATTTCAACTACACGCTTACTTGTTCCTCTGCCTACCAGATAAGATGCAGTTTTGAGTAGAGTCTGTTTGAAATGAAAGTCTGCATTCGGGAGGTAGCCATAAGCAACACCTACCTTGAGGGGCTAGGAATTCTGGCTCTGAATGATTATCTTTCAAATCCATTTTTGCAGAGTAATTTATAATGACTCGCACTATGTTGGCATTTAAACATTTGGGCATTATGCATAAACCATACACACACATTTACATGCTGTTGCACCTTTCATGTTGGGTTTCCAGCCCTCTTGCCTTTCTCTGTCATTTGTATTGTAACTCTGAAATCACCATTATGGAAGAAATGCCGTACAATTTATTTTTTTTTTCAATCTTTCCTGAACACACACATGCACACCAATGACGTTACTGACGTCCTCACAGAACTTCCTTGTGCATACACATTCACTTCCACAACTTACATATGCCACTTAAATGATTCTTGCACACTGACTTCATTCACACAACCATACACATAGCACTGCTTGTACCATTTTGCATTGGGCGATTCATACTTTTGGAATACAGTCAAATGTATGTTTCCCAGCGTAAACAAGGAGCATCAGCCAAAACAGCCAGTGGCTTAAAGAGAGGTTGGCTTTCTGCTTTTGGAGTTGAAATCTCAATTTTCATAAATTTAATTTGAGCATTACATCAGAGGATTAGCTGTGGCAAGACAGGGCTAATCAGGTAGTGACACCTCTTTTTTTTTCAGGATGGAAAGTCTAAAACTGCATATAGCATTCATTATTCTGAAGGCAGAAAAGGTGTTGTTGGCTAGGTTGTTGAGAATCCAGGAGCCAGAGAACCATTTGATGAATGACTTTGACAGTGCCTGTTATTGCTTTCATCAACAGGTTGTTTAAAATTCCAGTCTTTGGTCTTGAAACAGGTTTGCCAAATTTAGAGGGGGACATGAGATGAGGGCATTAATGATGCATATAAAATGTAAATGCAACGTTATGGTGAAAAATTATAACTTTTGCTAAATGATGGATATATGAGCAGCTACAGAAATGGGATCATATAATTAATAAAGTTTAGCTAGTAAAGAAAATATTTTCCAAAAAGAACCGTAGTGACCATGTTAGTAACACTTTCTGCCTTTGTAAGTTTTATTAGTTTCCCGTTTAAGAGAATGTGGACAATAAAGGTCTCTGAATCCCCCGTACTGTAAGTTTTTCTCCTTATTGACTAGGAGGTAAGGCTAAGTTTAAAATGAAGAAATTTAAATAATTACTTATTCAGTTTCATTGTCATTTTAAATTTAAACGGGTAAACACCAGTCACAGCAACAACAGAAAATAGTCCAACAAACTAGCTGGTGTATAATAGGATGCACAATAAAACGTTAACCGATGGAAAGTAAAAAATAATACTTTAACTCTTAGGCATAAAGCTTAGGCATTAAGCGCTTTCATCCACAATAGTGGACTTCTTCAGAATGCCATAATACATAAAAAACAGAATTTATAAGCTAATTGGTTAAAGCCTATATTGCATACTACTATTGAATTTATGTATGTTGATTTATGATATACCAGAGGTATATGACTTTAAGATCAAATGGAATGTAGGCGGGTTTGGCGCCAAAAAGTTTTTAAATTCTTGTTTTTTTATGTATTTTGGCATTCTGAAGAAGTCCACTATTGGGGATGAAAGTGCTTAATGCCTAAGCTTTATGCCTAAGAGTTTATACTGGTCGAATAAAGTATTATTTTTTACTTTACATCGGTTAACGTTTTATTGTGCATCCTATTATACACCAGCTAGTTTGTTGGACTATTTTCTGTCATTTTAAATTTAGAATGACTTTTGCTTAGTCATACCACAGTATTTTCATATTACTTATATCCATTGTTTACAGTTCAGCAGACTTTTTATATTGATAGTCAAATACAATAGCCACAATACTTTTGTGGAATTTGTACATTTTTACTCTCAGTAACATAAACATTAGTAGTCCTGCTAAAGAAAATTTACTGTTGAACTTTTAGTATTAATGTTTTTCTTTGTTTGATTTCCTGACTATGTATGTGTGACTATGTATGTGTGACCTACGTTCTATTCTGTTGAGCTCAATACAAAGATGTGGGATATTGCAATTGGATCAGTGTGTGTTAAGTGAAACCACACCATTTTATTTCCTTAACCAGTGACAAAAACTAGCAGCAAGTTTATTTGCTTCATTTAACTTTTTAATTTGCTTCTTATTTAGGTAAAAAGTCTGTGTTTCAAGAAACAGGGAATGCTGTTTTCTTATTTGTACTGCTGAATGACAGCAAAAGTGGCACTATCAGTGGGGAGATGATAAACTACCCCTAGTCCAATGTTTTGAGAAACATATTCTGGCCTTAATTAGTGCAGAGAACATTTTGTAAAAGTCAAGTAAGTTAAAACAAGGAAAAGGCAAAACAGAAATGTAGCTGTGCAGAACTTTCTGAATAAATGTGTGATTATAAGTATGTCCTGTATGAATTAGTTACACAGGTTCTTAATGCTTAAGATAAGCAGGGGAGATGCACCTCAAGTGACAAGTGAAAGGTGTCATATTTAGCTAGCCTCTATCCCCTACATTCATAAAGTAAAAAAGTTAATTATTCAGAGAAGATATGTACTACTAATTTGCAGACCTTTTATCCTTGTTGATTAAAACTAAAATTGTTTAGGTAGTCAACAAACTGTGTAGCAAAACCGTGATTTTAGTCTTTTGACATTTAGCATGTTAAAAACAAGCCTCTATGCAGGGTACTTAAAATGAGAGCCTGTAACCCGTACAGCTTTCCCGCTCTTACCATCCACATGATGTATGATTTTGTAGCATGAGCATTTATTTTTATTCCCCGTACCTGGGTAGCATGTGACACGTCTTCTACTTGGGCATGAAATAACAGATGGATGTGAAATGGCATCATTTTATTGCTTACCGAAAATACACAGACTGTCACAATCCCCCTGGTAGACCCATAGTATCAGCATGCCAGTATTTTCTAACTAAATTGGGTATATTTTTACACTACTATTTATTAGACATAGTTAAAAAGCGGGCTTCATATATTCAAGATACTTTTGATTTTTTGAGTAAAATCAAGAACGTGCAGTGGAAAGAGAATGTTATTTTTGGTTATTGATGTTCGCAGTATTTACACCAGTACTGAGCAGAATTTTGGAATAGAGGCATTAATATTTACTTTGAGTGAGAGTCCTGTTGCTACATACATTATAGAGTTGATAGTTTTAGTTAGGAAAACAATTATTTCGAGTTTGATGGTACCTTATACCACCAAATATGAGGCACTGCCTGCCATGAGTGCCTCCTTTGCACCAATGTGTGCAAATATTATGATGCATTATTTTGAACACAAATATGTGCATAAGAGCAAAATTTTCCAAAAATATGTACATTTCTTATTACAGATATATGGATGATTTGATATTTATCTGCCAAGGTGATTTTGTAGAATTTCTTCAATTTGAGGATGAGTTAAACAACAATAGATTTATTTGGTTTACAATTTGAGGTCTCAGATAGTGGGGCCCAGGTGTTATTTTTTTGGATGTGCATTTGAAAGGAATTAATGAAGGGCAAATTGTCACAACAGTACATAGGAAATTTGGCAGTATAAACCATGTTTTACATGGTACCAGTTTTCATCCGGCCCACTTACTATCTTTACCATTTGGTAAGCTTACCCACATAAAACGTTTATGTAATGATAATCTAGCCCTAGAAAATGAATATGAAAAGATAGTTGAACAGTTTATTTCTAGAGGTTATGATAGGCGTGAAGTGCTTAATTCTTTGGAAAAAGTGAAAAAAGAAGAAAATATTAGACAAAGAAGGCCTTTTACTACTGTAAGAATGTAGAAAGGGAAAAGATGTATATGGTACTTACATATGATTTAAGTGACAAAGTGGTTACGATTATTAAAGATAATTGGAAATATTTATTCAAGTTTAAAAAAATGTTTACAGTTGTGTAAGGTACCTATGTTCTCATTTAGGAGGGAAAGGAATATTAGGGACATACTTGTTCATAGTAAATATATAGCTCTTTGTCAAAGTATGTATAAAACTCTTACTTATAAAGGCACACAGCCATATGGAAAATGTACTTCTTGTCAATATGTAGTTCAAACCTTTAAAAATAGTAATGGTCAGAAATGTAATGCGTTAGGAAGTTTTAGTTGCCACACACAATGTGTGATATATGCTTTAAAATGCCCCTGCAACAAGTTTTAGGTCGGTGAAAGTAAAAGAATGTATAAAGTTTGTCTTCAGGAACATGTTAGAGACATCAAACATCAAAGAATAGAAAGTCCTGTAGCACAACATGTTTTAGACTTTCATAATAGTGATCCCATAAGTTTACAGGGGACAATTTTAGAAAAAAATTGAAAATTATGGGGAGGGGGGGGTAGTAATGTTAAAAGGAAACTTTTTTATGTAAGGAATCTTTTTATTTATTTTAAAGTTTGGTACTCTGACCCCTGTCATGCAATTGGAAAGTTTTATAAATTAAGTGTTTAATTGCTTAATTGTATTTAATTAAGTAATTGATTGCCTTTTTATACTATAAAAAGTGTGCATTATTTGGTGGTGTTTACTCCATTGAAGGCATTGTATGCCAAGGCGCTATAGAGGAACTAGTAAAACTACTTTTCTTGGGGATTACTGGACTGTCGTATTTGTTCATCTTTTTTTCCTTTTGGTGGTGTTTCTGATGCTTGAAATGAGAGCCTGTAACTCGTACAGCTTTCCCGCTCTTACCTTCCACATGATGTATGATTTTGTACCATGAACATTTATTTTCCTCCCCCATACCTGGGTAGCATGTGACACGTTTACTACTTGGGCATGAAAGAAATGCCTTCTCATTTCCATATGGACCTTTGAACCCACTAAAGGTTTGCTATGACCTTTTCTTCTATTCTTAGCCATCATTTGCAAGTGTACCACCCTGACATACAAAAGTTTGTGCATGATGGTGACAGCTTTCTTTCTGGCTGTACACTAACTGCACCAAGATCCATTTTTCTGTTCTTGGCCTCATAATTTTCAGAGTTATCATTCCTGAAAATAAGTACTGATGTTGCAAGTTGTAAATTGGCCTTAACAGCAATTCACCTTTTCAAGATGTAGCTGCAGAGCAGAACTGGTGATGCATCTGCCAACCTGCAAACCAAAAAAAGTACAAGTAGCAGTCTAAGGTTCAAGTCTCACAGCATCCGTTTGCCTACTCTTTGGCTCTAACGAAGTCATTTAACCAGACATTACTTCCCAAATTCCCCTGGGAGGGGAATAGTGTGCCTACTTGATTAACAAATAGTTAAAAATCTGGCCATGTAATCATTTGCATACTGAGCAGCATGCAACACTGTCCCACGTCAGAAGGATTGTGAGATGTTTGTTTGTTTGTCTTTCGGCTTTTCCCGGTTAGGGGTCACCACAGCGGAACTCCGGTCCACTAATGATTGGCAGTTAGTTTTTATGGTGTTGAGTTGCCAACCAGACAGCCAACCTTCAACGAAGGCACACCCATTCAACGCATGTCTTTCGAATGCCCACTCGACCACGGGGAGGACATGCAGATTCCACACACCCAACCCAAGCCGAGAATCAAACGGGAGAACCTCTTGCTGTGAGGCAACAACGCTACCGCTGCACCACCGCGGATACTTCTCAGAAATACAAGTTTAAATGCTGGCTGTAACAAAACAATTTCCAAAATATAAGCATATTATTATGTTTTTGTTGTAAGGTAGTAACAACAGAATATGTGAGTTGGACACTTAGAACAGGAAAAGGTATGGTGTCAAGAACTATAGTTAGGTCTGAGAAAAATGCAATGCAAAATTTTATAGGACAGGATGTTTTTAGTGTGGTAAATGCAAATTGGGGAGTAAGCAGTTTCAACCTTTGTAGTAGATGGATAGAAATCAGTGATGTCTGTCATTTTGGAGGAATGGGGTGAAATCTGTGACAAAGCTAATATGAACTTATCAAAGGACCTTGCATCATTAAGTCTTGCTTTCAATTTATATGGCTTTATGGGTTAGTCATTCAGTTACATACATAAAACTCATGTCTGCTAATGAACCAGTAAGACTTTACCAGTGTTTCAGATTTCCCAAGTTTGAGTTGTAGCTTAAATGTTACAAGACCAGCCAATATGTGCTCTTTTGGGGAGAAGAGATGAGGGTTTTATAACTTCCAAGTATACACACAGCCCTAGAATTTCAGTGGTGTTAGTGGTAAATGTGGAGACATCTATACCACGAGTGTGGTTAGTGGGTCTTGATCAGTAGAAGTCCACGAAATGAGGTTTACAAAGTGAGGAGATTAAAACTAGCTTTCAAAAATATAAACCATGACCCAAAAACAGATTGATAATTAAAGTGATTTTTTTTTTTAGCAGATAAGGCTGTATCAAAAGACAAAGGGATAAATATTGTAGCAAAAAAGGGTTCTGTAAAAGAATTATTCCATAATGATTACCTGTACTCAACATTCACAAAGAGTAAGTTTCGTGTTACTTAGGGTAAAGGCCTGACTACAGCACAGGAGTCCTGAATTTGATTAGCAGCTTGGTACCTGTCAAAACTGGATGGGAGTGAACGGCACCTACTGGACCCCTCATCCTGGGAGGTGGGAAGGGTTTCTGGCTCATCACAAGCCAAGAACTCAGTCAAATGATACTAAGGTGACCATTTAGTAATAAGGTAGAGGCTATGTTACAGTTGATAGCAGCATGTCCAGTAGGGTACCATAAGAATCAGTAGTACAAGCTAAAGGATCACAACGGTCTGCACTAAAACCAGTCCTTTTAAATGCCTTTATAAGTCACACTGCAGGATGTTTCTGAATACAAGTTTTCTTTTTGTTGTAGTCATTAACTTATACAGCAGGAATTGTATATGAGAAAGTGATAGTGCAAGTAGTTTGTGGTACACCTACTTGGTGCTTCTTGCTCAAGAAAACAAGTAGTCCCACTAGCTTGATCTCCCATTTGTACATCAACTTCCCCAACACCCGATTCTGTAAACTAAATATCCTTACCAAATCCTAAGCCCTATACCTAAATCTCCTACATAGTTCCTATCCCAACTCCTCAACCACGTATCCGAAACCTCCAGTCCCCCTCTCTATCCCTAAAGTCCCTGATTGCTCCCTAAATTTAAAACTCTAACCCCCAAACCTAAACTTCCTGCCCTCCTGTATAAACCTGTGTTTCCTGATCAATCCCTTGACCTAAACCTCTCTTCCCACTTCCTAAACCTAAATCTCCTTTCCTACTCCATAATGCTAGAACTCCTCCCTTACTCCTTCCTAATCCCCCTTGCTCTCTAAATCTAACCCACCTTCCCACAGTTGATTACCTGAAGTAAAGTTTGGGTTTGAGCAAGAGCTGCATCCTAGCTGAGCTGCGATGTGCTTCAGTCCATTACTTTGAGACAGTGGTTTTTGAGCATTTGGGACTTGAGCACCTGAACTTGATAAAATGATACCTGAAAACAGTGTAGGAATGAAATAATTCATAGTTGCCTAAATTTAATGTAAAAATATGCAAAGCAGTAAACCTTTCAAACAAAACCCAGGGGAATGAGTAAAACGGTAGATGACAAAAAGCACAGCACTAATTAAGTGGGGAGAAGGCCCTAATGGGAATCATAGTAAGTGGGAAGAAATTCCATAAAACCAAAAAAAAAAGAAAAAAAAAGCCAGAGGACTATTGCAATGAGTAGTAAAAGGCATAACCATGGGAAACCAGTAAATCACAAGTCTTACTTTCCTAAGATCATAAACAGGGTAAAACATAGCTGAAACAAAATAAGTATTGTGAGCATTGTAAAGCATATAGAGAGAAATTTGGAGAAATTAACATGTTTTGCAGAAAGAGTGCGTGCAGCGATGATAGAAGTATTAAGAACCTCCAAGGAATTAAGTTCAAGTACATATTATCTTTCAAAAGAAGACACGATTGTGCAAAAAAAGGCACAATCTGAAGTTTCAGGCTAGGCAGATCACGTGAAATTTGAGGACATGCAATTTCATAGACAAGATAGAAGAATGACCTTCCAGAGGAAGCAAAATGATTAACTTATAATAGAGCTCCAAACCTAAGATGACAAATACCAAACATTTCTTATGAGGGTTGAGGAAAAGAGGGACTCGTTAGTTTAGCGATCTGTGCCGCTAAGAGGAAAGGAAAATTGGCCAAGCAGACCTGACCAGCTAGAAATAAAAACTTTGTATATCAGCATAGTATTAACATTGGGATGGTATTAGAGTAGAGGATTCTATGTAATAAATAAAGACAAAATCATTTTGTTACACAGAATGCATTGCAAATCTGACAGCAACTTCATGTAAACTCATCTCTGTTATGACTATTAAATGTTTAATTCTCTTTCTCCTCTCAACTTCCTAGCAGTAGACCACAGAAAATCCACAAAAATTTTTTTAAAGTGGTTTGTGTTACAGTTGTATTATTTAGTTTACCTAGTGAGATTGCACTTCATGCTGTCTACCTTATTCACGCTCATGCTACTTGGAATTGAGTCATCTCACCCATGCATGCATCCTCTACTGCGAAACGCAGGAGGGGTCTTAGGTGGAACTTGCTCTGGCCTGGGCTGAGCTAAGATAGGTGAAATGAGAAACTGGGAGGGGCTAAATTTACAGATGAAACTTGTAACTACTAAAGGAAATGATATGGATAGAGAACTTTTTTACAACAGAATTAAGTACTTTTAAGTTAACCACTGTCTCAGCAGTGCTATAGATAGTAGAGAACATTTGCAGATACCTTTTTTAATCAGTAAACCTCCTTAAAGAGTTGTCTTCACTTATAGCTACCACTGTGATTAGTGTTGATGTGTAGTCATTATACTGTGTGTATCACTGCTCACCCCAATATGGAATCTGCTAAGTCTGCAAAAGTATTGCTTTTTATGGCTGTATTTCTTTAGGTAATGGGATCTGACTCTTGAACATAGACTTTGTCACAAGCAGGATTCTTTTGGCTATTCACAAAATCATTACACACTGCAAAGACTCATCCTCTTAGCTTTATTTGACGTGATACTATACTGCTAATCCTATCAGTTATTTCAAGCAGCCTTATTAAATGTAGTTTATTTTTAAGCCTATGACATCAGAGTAAAAGCTAGGAATTTATTTTACAAGGGGGTGGATTTACTTGGTCCTACGCATGTGTGATGTAATTTTCTGAACTATGACATTGTGGCAGTTTTGATTTATTCAGCTCAGTCTGTAAGACTGCTTAGCCTACCCCGATCCCCTGTTATGTAACGCACTGTGAAGTATGTTACTCATTTCAGTGAGTAACTGACGTTCTTCCAAAGAATTAATTCTCCCTCATTTATTATTAATTCCATTTAAGGCACCTTAGAATACCCAATGCTTCTGGAGTGTTTGCAAATAGTCTGTGGCCTAGAGCTTTTCAATTTCTGTGTAAGATGTGACTTCATCTCACTCTGTTTTCCTGTGGGTCCTGTTTAGTTTTACTTTGAGTAATAGGCTTTAGGACTGTTTGGACTTGGAGCATGGTGGACAGTTTATGTGGAGTGCCTAAAGTAGATTATGTTTCCATTTGCATTCACAGCTGTCCTTTAGCAAAGAGCATTGCATATTAACAGTTTTAACTAGTCTTTCCTTGGCCTTTTTTCCCACCACTTAAAAAAAAAAACAAAAAACAAACTTAAGGTGGGAACCTGTGCCTTTGTTTTTCTATCTTTTGTTTTTCCTTGGAATCTACTTTCTGCTATTTGGGGTTAAAACGGGTTTTTCATCTCTAGTCAGGACTTTTATGCTGAATCTATTTTTCCTGCTGCACCCTGCTTCTCAGTCTGAATCCATGCATCTGCAGGTGTTTTCTTCAGTTTATATAACACTCCTCTTTGCTTACCCTCCCTTATTTGTTACAAATAAAGTAGTTCAGCTTTCACTTTAAGTCCTTCTCCTGCTCTGGGATCTCCTTCCATTTTTAGGCCATTTAAGCTCCTACTGTTTACCCAGTTTTTCCATGAGAAGCATTGCTGGGTACATTTAGAGACCAATACTGTCCTGGCTTCTGCTGCCCTTTTCCCCATGCTTGAACCCTCTGTTCCAAACATCCCTGGTTCCTCACCATCTCCTTGCCCTTTCCTACTTATTTCTCTTTTTACCTTTTTAAACAGGCAAACCTCCATACCCCAAATTATCTGTTTTAGTGTACGAAGTTAGTCATATGTGAAGGTAAAGAACAGGACCTGCTGTGGGGTTACCATAGAACCTATCTTGTTTCTTCTGTTTTTCGATGTTGTACCCTATCCCACTTCCTTTGTTCTTGTGCTTCATGTGGACCTTAAAGTCTATTTCTGCTTCTTGAGCTACTGGAGCTGCCCACTCCAAGGTACTGATGTTAAATTCAAGATTCTTTGTTGGAGGGCATTCCTAGTCAAAGGGCATAAGCCACAAGTGGGCATCAGTCATCCTGCCAGAAGTCAAAAGTACTCTGTTGTCCTGTAGTCATGTCCTGAGGTTTTCCCCCATAATGCATTCATAGATAAATTCTAGAGTAGCTGCCATTGTGAGCCATTTTAAGTCTAGTCAATTCCCTTTTGTTGCTTGAATTAACCTATCCCATTTGATGTTTGATTGGCCTTACCCATTCCATGATCAATAATTTTATATTACCCTAAATAAGAATAACTGATATCATACCATGCATAATTTGAGGGGACTCATGCATATGGGATAAGGCTGATTCTGCCCATTAATAGTAGAGGGTGGCAGTCCTGGAGTAAGCTTTCTGTTTCCCATCTGTAGGTACAAGCCATGCTTGAATATGGACAGGGGTCAGCTTTGTTTTACATGGATGGGGAGTTTATTCCAGGGTAATAGTATCATCTGCAAGATTCATCTGACCCTCAAACCATTCTGGTGATGTTACAGAAGAGGTTTAGATCCCTAGATGAAGTAGTTCTGATTCCATTTGCTTATGTATAGTGACTACATCAGTATTTGCTCAGAAAGTGGTTTTTATGCCAGGCACAGGTCACCTCTTAGTCTATAGGATGCAGAGTACAATGTTAGGGCTTAAAACTGGTCAGTGTAGAGCATATTGTTTAGGCTTTGTATCTTTTTAGCAAGGTATCTCTGTGGGCATCCCAGTTGTTGAATGTGCCTGTACAGCTAAATGTCAAAAGGGGCATTATACTCAGTGATTGGTTTTAATGAGGGATGATTAAAGGGGGCAATGACATCTCTAGATCTAGACACAATATTTTTGTTTGTAAGCTGTGCAATACAGAAAGACTTTGTTATGACTGTGGACACATGCTGGTCAAAAGTTAAGTCACTGTCCCCAGAAGTTCCCACATCCTGAACAACCCGGTCAACTGTTAGGGGTGTATGTTCAATGTGGTGGTTCCCTGGGGTAGATGACTTCTCAAAGGGTACGACGATTCATTTTTTGGCATTTAGTGCAAGTCCAAGATTTTTACAAGTTATTTATTTGGGACAAACCTTCCTGTAGGATGGCTAATGAAATGTCAACAGCAAGTTGGCTAAACAAAAAGTGTCACCCTTGCCATCTTCAGTAACAGTACTGGTAGTAACAGCATTAGCATAATGTTATACTATTGGTAACAGTACTGGTGGCAGCAGCATCATGTTGTAGTACTGAAAGTAGAAACAGCATTATGTTGTTGTAGTAGTAAAAGTGCTGTCAGTAACAGTACCATCATCTTGTTGAGCTAGTTACACCAGTGACAGTAGCAACAACCAGAACATCATATTCTAGTATTAGTAGCAGCAGTGTGCTGTAGGTACTAGTAGCAGCAGTAGCATGTTTTGTAGTATTAATAGCAGCATGCTGTAGGTATTCATAAAAGCATCAGTAGCATATTGTTGTATTAGTAGCAGCAGTATGCTGTAGGGACTAGTAGCATCAGCATGTTGTAGTATTAGTAGTGGCAGTATGCTTGTAAGATCTAGTGACAGCAGTAGCATGTTGTGTAGTATTAGTAGCAGCAGTATGCTGTATGTACTAATAGCAGCAACAGCACTAGTATGTTGCATTAATAGCGGCAGTGTGCTGTAGGTATTAGTAGCAGCAGCATGTTGAAGTATTGGTAGTATGCTTGTAGGATCTAGTAACAGCAGGAGCATGTTGTAGTAGTAGCAGCATTATGCTGTAGGTACTAGTAACAGCAGCAGCAGTAGCATGTTGTAGTATTAGTAACAGTGTACTGTAGTTAATGACAGTACTGACAGTAGCGTCACCTTGCACTACTACTCCCATCACTAGCAGATGAATCATCATCATGACTGTGTCCCAGTCATGCACTTTGGGATTTGAAAAGAACATCCAGTTGAACCTGTTCATGTGGGACTTGACACATTAAGCAATGTTTCTTGCATTTAGTAATGGTTCAAATAATGTAAAAGCCCCTCTGCTGGAGGTCCTACCCAAGTAGTATGCTTTTAGACAGTGACGTGATCTGTTAGTAAAACACTTTGTAGTCAAGGATCAACATGTACAGAATGTGATTTCAGCTGTCCACACATCTGTATCCACTTTAGTTACTCTAGAAATTTGTTGATGCAGCAATAGCTAGAGTTTTGCCTTCTTTGTACCCTGTGATTCAGGACAGTTTCCTTTAGAGTGCAGTGGTCTGTATGATGGCACAGATATTAGAGCAGCAGAAAACAATTCATCGGTGTCCTGTACAACACAACAAAGAGAGGGATCGAGGGTATATGTTACATAGTTCTGGAAGCCTTATTTGATCTTGCACAAGCAGTGGTTTATTATGATCAGCCATGTGTTAGTGATTTGTCTCTACTAAACTCTTCCAGAAATTCTCCTGCCAAACGTCTTTGCCACTAGTTATGGTGAGTGCTGTATGCCTGGCTAGCAACTCATTGAAAACTTTTCAAGTTGATGGTCGAGTTGTATGCTTTTGCAGAGCATTGCATTTGGTTTGTGTGCACCTAGAGCCATTCTTTAAACCACCTGGCTTTAAAATCTAGCTTACTGTTGTAAAGTTTTAACTCACAGTTGCCACCCAAAGAGCAGTTTGTGCACGTTAGCCATGCAAAGGTCTGCTCTTTCCATCACGATGGAATGTCATTGAAGCTGTCTGAATCTCTCCTCATGTCTTGTGTCTGGAAATCCTACTGTAAAAGTTGTGTTCATATCTAACCTTGCTGCCAGTAAAATGCCTTTGAAGGTAGATGTTCTTCGTGTTTCACTGTTGCAGTCATCACCTGTGGGTTACCCTGCTGTGGTAGCCCTCGGCCGGCCTGAATACCAGAGTCAATTTTTTTTGCGTCGGCTGCCATCGCCTGCAGTCTGATGTCAGGTCATCAATGCTATAAAGTAAGGCAGCTGACATCATTGCATCAGTCTTTCTTGCCGTGGAGGCCATAGCAGAAGCAGTTCACACAAGTGCCGGTCGGTCACTACCAGAAGTTGAATTTCAGCTGAGAACATCTAAAGCTAAGTTACCCCATTGGGGATCCTTTTTTCTTGCACTAACCGATGTCCAGAAAAGTTAACAATTGTCTTGCGTGTGGAAAGCAGATCCCACACCAAGACTTTCATTCTTACTGCGTCACTTGTTAAGGCCCAGACCATGACGTCCCCCGTTGCTGGTTCTGTGCCCTCTTTAATGCGAGAACCATTCACCATAGAGCATTTTTTGTAGACAGTTATTTATCTTCACATTCCGATATGGTGTCAGTCAGCCAACAATCTGTGGACATTTTGAAAAAGCATAGAGATAAAGATGGAGACAGACCACACATAGCTAAGCCTTCCGTCAGTGCTACCGCTAAGCAGGTTGTCAGTTCTCCGGAATTCAGTGAGGCGCATTTGCAGCCCCTGATGCCCAGTTCAGATCTACCCAGGCCTCTACCGTGACCCTTTCAGAGTCTAGTATGCTGCAGAAATCTTCTTCGTCTTCTGAGCGTTTGGCTGTCTCTGCCTCGGTTGGGTCCAGAGCTGCGATGCAGGCATCAGCTTCCAAGGAGGCCTTTCGCACTATCGAATCTAGACAAAAAATGACGTCTTCGCATCCAACTACTGTTTCTGTCAGATCGACAGATTCTCTCAAGCCTAGAAGCCAGGCCACTCCTAGGAAATCTGCTTCTAACCACCATCTTGCTACTGGTCCACCACCCCAAGTACAAATGCTTAAAATGGCAGAGGATCTCATCTTCCTTATCCGGGGTAGCCAGGCCACAACTTTTAAAAGGAAAAGGCACCCTTCTCCAGAAATTATGACAGAATAGGATTCTGAGGAATCTGACTATTCAGTTTTTGAAGAGGAACAGCATCCCTTAACTGCTTATGAGGATTCAGATGCAGAGGAATCCATCCTTTCTGCCTCCCCTCCAGAAGACCTTTCCTTTGGGGAAACCCTTCACTCCCTCAGGGAACATTTCCAATGGGAATCTCAGGGCTTCCCCACACTCTAAGAAAAGACTTAGAGAGTTTCTTGACCTGTCCCGGCTCAGACCCCTGGCCATCCCCCCTATTTTAGAAGTGGTTGATGATGTTTTCCATGAATCCAGCTTAGCCCCTGATGCCCTCCCTCCTGCTCCCAGTAAACCTGACAGGTACTACTGAGTACTGGATTCTCACAAATACCTGTACAGAAATCCTGCTGCAGACCCAGAGGTCATTACACAGGGACCTAAAGGAGCTAAGACTAGTTCTGCCAAGAATCCTCTTTCTTCTAACAAGGACTCCAGAGCTCTGGACAGATGGGGTAAAAAAGTAAACACCTCTGCAACGTTGTCAGTTCCATATGTTAAAATATCAACAACACACATTGAAACTATTAAAACAGATGATTGTTACCTTTCCTGACTGTGCCAATTCAAAAGTTAGATTTACTGCACTCTGCTTGTCAAGTGGCCAAGCACTCTTACAATGTGGATATGACACCCTAGAAGCCTCTAGCAGGGCAGCAGTGTCGGGATCTGTCATTAGGAGACATGCATGGCTGAAGGAACAACCTCTCCCTGATCATGTCAAGTCTAAACTTATTGATGCACCCCTAGATAAGGAGTGCTTATTTGGGGAAAAAGCAGAAGAGGTGCTTAAAAAGATGGAGGACAAAGAAAAGTCTAACAGTAAAAGGTTTCTTTCAGGTTTAACCACCCAGATTCAGCAGGAACTTTCCCCTCTAAGCACTGGGCCTTCCCTGCACCTAGCAGGCAGGGCCCAAGGTAAGCCCCACAGCGACAGACCATACAGGCCCCTATCCCAGGGCCAGCAGAGAAGCAAACAATGGACCGCTTCCATCTCTAAGGCAGGGAGTTCAAAGCCAACCTTCTGTGGCAAACATTCACAATGACTCCCCCTCCCCCTTCTGCCCTCCCTTCACTCATCAAAAACTAGGAGGAAGGCTCTCCCTCGTCAAAGACAATTGGCTTTCTGTAACAAAGGACCAATGGGTTTTAAAGATCATTTTACAGGGATACAAACTCCCTTTTAGCAAACTCCCAATTCCAAGAGGGTACCCAGACTTACCTCCAAATCAGTGGGCAGAGACATTGAACCAGGTCCAAATTTTTATATCCCAGGGGGCAGTAGAACCTGTCCCCTCAGATCAAACAGGCAAAGGATTTTATTCCAGACTATTCCTTGTTCCCAGAAAAGAGGGGACTTGGCACCCCATCCTGGGTCTATCCATTCTGAACACCTCCCTGGTGGCCCCCAGATTCAAAATGCTAACTTTGCAGGAGCTGCTGCCTATGCTAACAAAAAATGCCTGGCTAGTGACCCTTGATCTCCACCTCCCCATCAGGGAATCGTGCAGGAAATTCATGCACTTCAAAGCAGGCTCACAACACTTTCAGTTCTCTGCGCTGCCCTTTGGCTTATCTACTGCTCCCAGAGTATTCACCAAATGCTTGGCCCCAGCCATAGCATTCTACAGACAGAGAAGTATACAAATTTACTATTATCTGGATGGCTGCCTCATTCAGGCAGAGTGCAAAGAAAAGCTGCTTTAGGACCTTCTCTTTGTCAAATCACTCCTAACTTCCCTAGGGTTCACCATCAACAAGTAGAAATCTAAGCAAAACACCACCAGGAAGATAATTTTCTTGGGAGCTGTACTAGACACAGCACCCCAAATGTCCTTCCTATCCCCAGAAAAGCAGAGCTTCCTGCCTCTCTACTTTACCCAGCTGGCTTCCAGAAGTCACCTCACTGCGAAGGCAGTTCCTGCAAGCCCTGGGATACATGGCATTTTGCATCCTTCTCATTCATCTGGCCAGGCTTCCCGTGTAAAAACTTTAGTGCTATTTAAAGAACCTTTGGTGCCAGCACTCTGTCCCTAGAGACCTCTCTCCCTCTGATCCCATGTATAAGGGCCGAGTTTCTCTGGTGAGCAGAGACCTGTGCCAGGAACAAGGGTCTTCCCTTCATCCTCCACCTTTCCGGCTAGACCATCACCACCGATGCCTCAGACATTGCTTGGGGCACTCACCTAGCAGACAGGTGCACCCAAGGTCTTTGGGATACCCAGCAACTTCACTTGCACATCAGTCAGAAAGAAATGATGGCACTACAAATGGCTCTGACAGCTTTCAAACCCCATCTCAGGCCAGGGGTTCTCCTTATAAAAACAGACAACACCACAGTAATGTGGTATATCAACAAATGGGGGGACCCAGTTTTACCCCCTGTGCAGGTTAGCCATGAGCCTCTGGCTTACAGCCACCTCCAGGGGTCAACACCACCCTTGCAGACCACCTAAGCAGAAACTTACTGGACCCCCATGAATGGCATCTCCGCAGAGAAATTTTCTGCAAATCACTCAGGAGTGGGGACTTTGGTGGTGGATATCTTTGCCTCATAACTCAACCACCAGCTGCAAACGTTCTGTACCAGGGAGTATCACCTCCTAGCATGGAAGGTGGATGCCTTGATCTTCCCCTGGAACTCCCTCTATGTGTACACGTTCCCTCCTCTGCCCCTTATTCCCAAGGTACTGATGGAAAATAAGGGATGGAGAGACCAAAGGCCATCCTCATTGCTCCAGATTGGCACAGACAGCATTGGTACTGTTTACTGCACAGCCTGACCTTACAGCCCCCCAAGCACCTTCCTCTGACTTCAGACCTCTTGACCCAGGTGAGGGAGAAGATACTGCACACAGACTTAGAGACTCTCAATCTTTCAGCATGGCTTATACTTTAAAAGCTAACAAGGAGTCCCTGTTAAGCAAACAGGTCCTAGACATCATCACAGAGGCCAGAAGGCCCAGCACCAGAAAATCATATGCAGGGGAAATGGAAAAGATTCTGCTCCTGGAACCAGTCCAAAGAGGCCAGTACCTTATCTTGGATTATATAGCCGAGTTGCTCAATAGCGGCCTCTCTTTTTCCTCTATTAAAATCCATGCCTCAGACATTTCTGCCCATTACGATTCAGACCCACCCCTCTTCTCTCATCCTTTGATTAAACAATTCTTTAGAGGGGCTTCTAATATCAGACCTCCCAGAAGACCTCCCACACCACCCTGGGACCTGAATTATGTTCTAGGAAAACTAACCTTACCTCGTTTCGAACATGCTGCTTCTACAGAATTGAAATACCTCTCCTGGAAGACTGCCTTCCTGCTAGCTATCACCTCAGCCAGAAGAGTATCAAAACTTCAAGCTCTCATGGCTGTTGAGCCCTTAATCATTTTCCATGCAGACAGGGTCTTCCTGAGGACTAACCTCCTTTATGCCCAAGGTGGTATCTGATGTGACCCTCAACCAGACCATACACCTACTCACCTTCTTTCCCAACCCTCAAAACAAGGGGGAAAGAATTCTACACTCGCTAGACATGCACAGACAACTTGGATAGTATCTGGACCATGCTAAACCATTCAAAAAAACAGACCAACTACTTGTCAGTTTTGCCCCTGGGGCAGGGGAGAAGCCCATTTCCAAACAAACCATTTCCAAATGGATATCACACTGTATCCATTTCTGCTACAGACTACATTGTACCCCCCCCCCCCGCAAGTCTATCCATACCCATTCCACTAGGGTAGCCTCCACTTCCACAGCCTTCATCAGAGGAGTCCCCACCAGGGACATCTTGGAAGCTGTCACCTGGACTTCTGTCCATACCTTTACAAAGCATTACCACCTACCTCTTTTTTCTAAGTCTAGGGCAGGGTTTGCCTCTGCAGTTTTGCAGGGCCTGCTGACCCATGCCAAGGACTGTAACCTATCCTTCCACCCCTCTCCTCAGTTTTGGGAATGCTCCCACAGGTGATGACTGCAGCAGTGGAACATGAAGAACATAGTACAGTTGTGTACACTGACCATAAATGTAGATGTTTGAGTATATTCACTGTTGCAGTCCTGGTTTCCCTACCTTCATTCCCCATATAGCATCTTCCCCTAGGGAGACATTAGCTTCCACGGTGGCTTTTAGCCACCAGGACCACTTTTCCTTATTTCCTTGTGCTTCTGATGGGTTAGGGCAAGAAAAACTGATATAATGACATTGCCTGCCTTGCTTTATAGCACTGACGACCTGATGTTAGACTGCAGGTGACAGCAGCTGACGAAAAAAACATTGACTCTGGTATTCGGGCCAACTGAGGGCTACCACAGCAGGGATAACCCACAGGTAATGACGGCAACAGTGAATACACTCAAACATCTACATTTATGGTAAGCGTACACAAGTGTACTTTTTGCTTCCTAACGGACTCAAAACTGAAAGCTCTACTGCTAATGACAAACAGCTGTGGTGTATGCTCTACAACCTTTTGTCCAGCAAGGTAAGCTAGAAGAACTTGGACTGCATTTGTGGTAACAGAAATCTGTATGGCAGAAGTTGTCCAAGATTATTTGCCGGTGTCTGACAGCTGTGTTGCACCCATGTGCTCAATAATATGCATTCGATTGAAATGCACACTCATTAATGGAGGTTGCATCAATCGTATCTGCGTAGTGGCCTGAGAGATGATTATATTAGCTCAGGTACACAATAAAGCAAGTGGCAGTGTCTTCTGCTTGGAAAGCCGTAGCTGGCCGATTTAATACTTGGTGCCACTCCCTGATTTGTAGTGCCAGGTCCTGAAGCCCTCCCCCTGACATGCTGCATGACAGAAAAAAAAATCCTTTTTCCAGTCTGGTGTACCTTCCCTCCTAAGGTTCCTGTCTGGTGCCTGCCCTCACATTTATGTAAGAAGCCAAAAAGTTGAAAAAAAACATGGCTCTGCCACTCATGAATTCTAACAACTTTTACCTGTGGCAGCTGTCCCCTTTTGCCCCAACCTAGCTATGCTTCTGTCCCCATGAGGGCAATGAGGTGGAATGTACAGTTGCCCTTCATGTGAAAAGCTACAGTTTTGAAAGCAGAGTCAGTCGCTTTCTTAAGAATGACTTTTCAAAGAAATGTTTTTATGGACTGCCATGGAACTAATTACTGTCTCACAACAGGTGATCATCTGCTGTTTTGATAACAATAAAAATATAATTATGACCAACCTTTGGACAGACTGTTTTTTAGTGCATCACCAGCATGGTTCTGGGCATCTAATCTGAGAGAATTTTAGTAAGCATAAGACAGTTGCTGGTAGCAGAAGGATGTGCCTTTATGTAAAGGGGGTGGAAAGTTTGATACCATACTTCAGAACAATTTATTTTGCTGTAACTTTGCAGTCTAGAAATGGAGTGATGCACATAAGAAGAAAATAGACCTAGAGAGTAATTAGGTTTAAAATATTGTTGGACAAGTATGTGAAGGCTTATAAATTTGAATACTGTTAAACAGTCAGGTCAGTGACTGACCCAAATAGTGTTTGGTAAGTAATATATTTATGTTTGATCTATCTTTATAGGATACCATGGCAACTATCTAAAAGTTTAGTGCAGAGGATTAAAGCTATGTATGAGCTGCTAATGAGCTTGATTTTGTAGTCCTGGGTTTAACTCCACCTGTCACTGTTTGTCTACTGTGCAACTCTAGGTAAGTCACTTAAGTAGACACCATTCTGGATTTCCTCCCAAGATCTTTGAACTCTGAATAGTTACTTGTAACATCAAAACATGTTTGAGAGCACTAAACAAAATTAGCTTTTAAATGGCTTATGCAAGCCTGTTCAAACTTTTTCTTTTATGCTTCATTTGTCTGCATTCAGTTAGTGCTCTTAGGTCCAAATGTGGTTATGGAGTTCTGCATTATGAATAAGTCCACGTACATTACCCCTTCAGACTTTTCCATGCTCCACGTCACCATTAATTCATTATTCCTTAAGATATTTGAAATAAGAAAACATATTGTTGTTCTTTAAATGAAATAAAATGGCAAGCTTATTGGGGAAATTTTATAGTTAAAAAAAGCACATGAAAATGTAGGGAATAATTGAAAAATTGAAAGCTTAACTTTTTTTTTCTATTTATTGGAAGGAATGGCAAGTCTAACTTCACAGCAGAATGTCCTCTCAAGGTCTTTTCAAGTGTCAGACTTCTTTTTTTTTTTTTAAGTTTTCCTCAGGGAGACTTATTTTGTCTAATTAACACCTCCCAGTAGGCTGCCCACCCTCCTCTCTTCAAACAGCAGGTAAAAAAAGATGGAGGTACACTTTTTTTCTGTGACAGATGAATACCACGAAACCCAAAAGGTTGGATAGCTTTTAAAAAAAATCAAACTTTTAGTAAAGTTGTAATCTTTCCAGGGGATAACAAATGTGACTTACAATTAGGGGAAGAATCTGTTTACAATATTAGTAACTTTTCTAGGATCACTAAAAACCAAGATATACGAAGGTTACACATCGCTCATATTTATTTTCTGCAAAATGGCACATGCCACTTTCAAGCTTGATATTTATACATAAAATGAAGCAGATATGACTTGGTGATTGTGAAATGGTGATCTCACTTATCCAGTCTTGAAAAGGAAAGGCTGCTCTACAAGAAATCAGTAATAAAGTAGTCATAAAGGATTGTGAAAATTACTTCCATCATAGCAACATGTTATATCATGCAGCTTGTATGCCCAATAGTTTTAAGAGAAAGTCTAACTTAAAATCCATGAATATATGTTTTGCTTTGCAAGGATGAACTTTGCTAACCTGTTTGGGCGTCCTTCTTTCATTTATACAGCAGAAGTTACATTACTTGTATATTACTGTGCAAGAAATTATTTTAGGATATAATTTTTACCAAGTTAATAAGAACACATAATTTTACATTTGTCTTTGTGATTGTATATGTGTGCAATTATATTATCAATGCTTGGAATAACATAACCTTGATTTATTGAACAGTTTCTTAGACGCGAGAAGGCCTGGCTGGCTAAAACCTTCATTGTTTCTTCCATGTAGTCCCTTCAACATGTGTCATGTGACACTGCAATGCATTGAGAAGAACCATCACAAGTGATTACGTAGTACTTGTACAGGCTCTTTTAATGTTGTCAACAACTTTGAAAGAGTCAGAAATAGGGAAAAAGGCACTTTATGGTTTGGGAGTCTGCCGGAGATTGGCAATTTTATATCAGCAGAGTTGTATTGTACAGTTTCTTAGGAATTCAGGATTCACAATTCCCGTTCACAGTACAGGAGTTTGCTAACGTGTGTAAGCTTTCCAATTTCAGTAAAAGTACATTTGACTAAACAAGATAGTGGTAAAGTCTGACTCTGTCAATTAAAATTGTAATTGACAGAGTTAACTGCAACCATATGTATCTATAAAATAGTTGCAACAAGTTCTTTTTTTTTTTCTGTCAGTTTTGTCAGACATGCCTGCAGACCATCAGAGTTCATACATCTGTCCAATTGCTGCTTACCGTATCAGTCCAGGTGCCAGGTGACAGTAGGATGATGGAAGGGCTATCATCCAGACATCCATGAGGGATGTGTGCTTTTTTCTTTTGGTCTATGTGTATTTAAATAGCACATATTTCCTTGCATGATCTCAAGCATAGCAAGATATTTTCTTTTAACTTAAGGAATTCTGTTTTTGGCAAGTTTTAGTTTTGCTATTTAGTGAGTAGAATTTTGTCAACTGAGGTTTTTTTTTTATTTTAACTAGCATGTCAGTTAGTTAAAGCATCTGTGAGCTGCCATGAACATACTGGAAAAGTAACATTTTTTTCTAGAAAGGGAAAAATGTAGAATTATTTATTACTTATTCTGCAGTATTTATGGGATAGTCCAGATGACAATACCCCCTTTTATGGAGAATACCTACTGAGCAAAGCTCCACATAAGGACATGTATTTACATTTGTGCTCACAAATGTTGAGTGTCATAAAATCTGAAGCACCCATTTCAGAAAGGCAATTAAGTTTTAAAAAATCAGTATTTAAACCTATTCGGTGTTTACACTGGTAAAATTAGCATAGACAATGTATCCAGTTATAGTGAGTTGTAGCATTTTATATATTCTCTTTGAGATTGATCAACTTAAAAGCGGCTAGTACTATTGCACTGCAAAGGGTATATCGTGAGTGCCTAGCTGCCCACGGAGTTGGTTAACTTGAGAGGTATTCTAATTGATGTTAGCACCTTATAAGTGCAGCTGTGATTGTTTTTCTGAACTCTGCTGTTTAATCTAGTACTTTATTAACTGTAATAAATTGGGCCATAAATTAAACATACAAGTATCAAAAAGAGACGGTCGTGAAGGCTTACAGGCTCTGCGGCTTTATGTTGATTTATTTTGCATTTAATAACTTCATTCTGACATCTGCTTCATTATTTATCATATTTTATTTGCTATAAAAGTGGAAATCAAATCATGCCATGCAATCTAATTCATTTCCAGTACAGCATGTTAGCGGCATATGTTTTATGTTTCTGTTTTATTCATAGCTGTGCTGTTACAGTCAGCATCTGTTATCCCCTTACTAAAGTAAATGTGTCGGGGGGGGGGGTGAGTTAAAAATGGCTACGTAAGTTTCAGATATAAGTGTTCATGTATACTTTATGAAAGACAATAATGCTTTTGCACCATTTTAATTAACTGTGTTTATCCTAATTTCCTCACTTTTATAGTAAATATTGTGCACTACCTTGTCCTTCCTGTTACTTTTTTGGGGACTTGGGGGTCTTTTTATTGTCCTAGCTAATCCAGCATTTGTATGCAGAAGTGTCTTTTTTTTTTTGCAGTTTATAAAAAAATCTCTCTCAAAAAAGAGACTTTTGAGAACAGTAGGACACAATATGAAAATATAACGCGGTAGTTAAGGGGAGTAAAGATTATAGGTTCATAGGTTGGTACTAGGCTATCAGCCCTAGGGCCTATACAAGCCTAGCCATAACAATTCCCTGGCTATTTCTTCCCACACTATTTACTTCCCTGGACCCCTGTCTAGCAGGGCGACTGACGTGATCCCCGGGGTGAATTTCCTTTCTCCCATCCAATCGTCAAGGTTCCTTTTGAAGAGGACCAAAGAGGCACTCTGCTTGACATGTATGGGCAATCTATTCCAGAGTCTGGGGAGTCTCTGGGTCAGGAACCTATCCCTCCAGCATGTTTTGTTTATTGTGATGACAAGGTTTAGATCTCTGGAGCGTGTGGCTCTGAGGGATTGGGATTTCTTTAAGTGTAGCATGTCCAACAGCTCTGGGTTTGACATGGCCTTGTATGTTAAGCAAAGATCGCCTCTGAGTAGACGATATGCGACAGAGTATAGCTGGAGTTTTTTAAGGTGGTCAGCGTAGGGCATCTGCTTTAGGCCTGTGATTCTTTATTTTTTTGCAGTAAGATTGATAACTGAAATAGAAAAAAAAAACTTCTAAAATTCATTTTTTTCTGCTTTTCAGATATTAAGCATTTGAATTTAGAGACTTAAATACTTTGCAATTTCATGAGCAGGTTCTATATTTCAGTTCTTTTTCGTCCTCTGTGTGAGTATAATAATTTAGCTGTCCTGCCTACGGTAATTTTACCTCAGATGTTCAACTTGCCACTTTACTGCTTAAATAATCTGTTTTAATTCTTAAACATTCCTTACTTGTATATTTTTTGTATGGTGGTCTGTAAAGCAGTAGGTTCTGCCATGTTCTGGAGCAGGACCACTATATATCTGTATCTGTAGCGACCTGTCTCTCTCTGTTTGCGTATACATATATATGCATACATGTACGCATTTGCACCTAGAATGTCAGACTCGTCTGTAATATTCATGGAGACTGTGAGTGGTATCATAGTTAATGCCAGGCATTAATCTACTGTCAGATGATAGAGAAAACAAAATCCTAGACAGATTTAATAAGATGATGTGCATAGCAGCCATGCTGGAGTTAGCACCACTGCCAAACGTATTGCATAATACAATGATATATCCTTGTGTAAACTGTAGATTTATTTCAGAGAATTGTTGATGTCTCCTTGAAAGGAAATATTAGTAAGTTCTCTCATACTGCAGAAGATGTTGGTAAAACTTTAGTAGTGTTTTTGACACTGTAGTTACTTATCCAGGACTAATGCTACATGGTCTGTAGTCAGAAGACTGGCCTGGCTGCCTGTCTAGCCTTTTGCAGAAGAAGCGAGTTATTTAATGCCTGCCCCTCCATATGAAAAAGTAATGTGCCTCTATCAGCCAAGCTTTGGAAGAAAAACGGAAAGCAATTCAGACTGTCAAGTAGCAGTTTAATTTTTCCAGTTCCTATTTACTTGAGGGATTATCAGTCTAATATTTGGCCCTTTTATAGAGAAGCTAAGCCTGAAGAGTACAGGCAATGTAGGGCAGTTTCTGAGGAAGCAGCAATACTGAATGTAGAAAAAGGTAATCACAGGCATCTGTGGTACAGAGAGAAATCTCCCTACTTTCAGTAAAAATGGTCTACCCCATTAACTTACAGTTTGGAGTCCATAGGTTCCTTCCTTTCCAATCTACAGTCACCATAAGAAAAATACCGTTTTCACCTGTCCTTAGCTAAATGGGTAAGAGACATAGTAGCTTAAGGCTGCAGCATGGTATTTGCTCAATTTCAGTTATTCAGATATGCATCCCTTCCACACTAGAGGACAGGTTGTATCATCCACTGGCCGTTACAAAGAAGATGGTAGACTGCAAAGCATTTCCGGAAGTCATCCCTCTGAAGAGAAAAAAGTTGCAATATTCAAGAAAGTTTTGTAATCAAAGCAAACAAAAAGGGGAAGAACTCTAGAAAACCTATCCTTGATTTCTTAAGTCTGAACTAGACTGTGGCAGTAATGTTCAGGATGCTACATTTTTGTTAGTGGAGAACATCTTCATTGTGTTAGATATCACAAATAGTGTTCATCTGCCCACATTCGGTATGCTCACTGGAAAATCCTGAGTTAATGTTGACAGCTGTAATTATCAGTTCACCTCCTTGCTTTTTGACCTTTCTACTATCCTGAAGAGTCTTCACCAAGTACATGAATACAATATTCCCCACAAGACAAAGAGGGGCTCATATTTTACCTAATTTGAATAACTGATTGATACAGGCCTCCTCTAGAAATCTACTTAAATACACAAATGACCAGCCTAAATCCACTTCAGCAGAACCTGTTTACCAAGGCCATCTTAGATAGCCAAAAGCTGCAATCTGTTTGCCACATGACAGAATGCAGCTTATGAAGAAAGTTTAGGCCCATCTCCAAGCAAAGCCACCTCAAAGCTACAGGTTAATGGGCATTTTATCTTCATGATTCCTGGTAACAGTACATATGAGACATACCTCCCTGGACTACATGAAAAGAGACATGGAAGAGCTCTCTGATCTTGTAGCCCAGGCAGGTATGACCCTAGCCCTGAGTAGCATTCTGCCATCGCCCACAATGATACCGCAGTACAAGGACAAAATGATTGACTTCAACAATTGGCTAAGCTTCTGGTGTCATTCTAAGGGGATCCAGTATCTGTCTGCTTGGGATGACATGGTCGATAGACCATGATGCTTTGCCACAGATGGCCTGCACCTGTCACCACTGGGATTCCGGATACTGGCTAAGGCTGTTGCTGCCCCTATAGTGCTTTTTTTATGCAAGGTTCAAATAACAAATTCACCACCGTAACAGGAACAGGCAAGCAAAAACTGAGGGTACTGCTACTCAATGTTAGAAGTCTAAATCTCAAAATGCACTCACTCGAGGCACTCCTTAAAATGGAGAATGTCGATATCTGTGCAGTGACTGAGACCTGTTTCAAGGCTCCAGAGAGCACCCCTGCACTACCCGGCTATAACTCATACCACACTTTTCGGCCATGTAACCTGGACCGAAACACGAAAGGCGGAGGTATGTCCATATTCATTAAGGATATCCACACCTCCAGGCTAGTTGCTCAGCATAATGCATCCGAGGTTATCCAAGTGCAACTAACTCTGGGCGAAACTGCAATTCAAATTATAGCTTGCTACAGATCCCCCACCATGCCCCAGGATCCCCACTCCTCTTTTCTTGATGTACTGGAAAATATTAGGGTTCAGCCAAACACCTTAATAATGGGCAACTTCAGCTACCTCACTATTAACTGGGAAAACTTCTCGTGTACCAACTCCTTAGCTCAAGACTTTCTGGAATTCATAAACTCCAATGCCCTTATCCACACCCACACCAGGGGCAACAATATCCTAGATCTAGTCATTACCAACATGAGTGACTGGTGTTCCACACCTGAAGTCAACTCCTCATTGGTCCGATCTGACCATAAGCTAATCACCCTTGATATCCACATCCCACCCCCACCCCCCATTAAGGAAACCACGGTAAAAAAATTCCTCCAAAGCCAACTTCATGCTTCTTAAGACAGAAGTGGTGAACTTTATGACACCCATGCAGATGGACAATACAGTTACATCTGCTGAATCCTACACAAATGCACTCTGTAAGCACTTACACGAGTGCATGGATCGTGCTATCCCAAACAGAACCAAGACGCTATCCCCCAAAAAAAGGAAGCCAATCTGGTGGTCCCCTGCCATAAACAAACTGTACAATAGAAGGAAGAAACTGTTGCAAAAGAGAGTAAAATCCCATGAGTGAAGGAGCTCCCTGGTCAGCCTCAGTAATAAGCTGAGATCCTTTATAAGATCCTCCAAAGCTAGGTATGAAAACAATATCGCCACTAATTCTAAGGACAACCACAAAGCATTCTATAGCTATGTCAAGAATCTCGATGACAACACCCAGATCTGCTCTGAGTTGCAGCACAACGGCACGAAAATTACAGAATCAACTGATATTGCCAACATCCTGGCAGGTTCAGTGCTAACTTTACTCCCCCACCCCCTAAAGGGCCCATATCTATACAGGAAGAATGCAGAGTCCCTGTAATCACAACTACACAGGTAAAAGCTGCACTTTCTAAAGCCAAAAACACAGCATCCATGGGACTGGACAACATCTCAGGCTGCATTTTACACGAACTTCAGAATGAACTGGCTCCACATTTAAGCAACATGTTTAATAATAATCTCGCATCAGGCTTTGTGCTCACTGAATAGCGTACAGCAACAGTTATCCCACTCCACAAAGGGGGAGCCACCACTGATCCCGGGAACTATCGATCTATTAGCTTGACGAGCCTGGTTTGCAAGGCCATGGGACGTATCATCATGGAACTCATAAACAAAGACATTGGTAGCCTCCAAACTCTGGATCCACCCAGTTCAGGTTTGTGAAAGGCAGATTATGCCTCCTGAACCTGATCGACTTCTTTGAGGCAGTCACCAAAGCTGTAGATGAGGGTAAGGTGGTTCACACAGCCTATCTTGACAACGCCAAGGCTTTCGACACCATCCCCCATTCTGGAATTATAGCTAAACTAGGTATAAATCCCTATGTCACAAGATGGGTTGCCAACTGGCTCACTGACAGAAACCACACTGTAAAAGTTGCAGACTCCAAATCTGACCTCAAAGCAGTGACAAGTGGAGTACCACAGGGTTCTGTCCTGGGACCTCTCGTATTTGGTATCTACTTCTCTGAAGTACAGGCTAACACAGAAGGCCTCTGGCTAACGAAGTTCACAGATGACTGCAAACTAGGAACCATAGTCAAGTCCCCAAATGATGTGGACATCCTACAGAAGGACCTCGCTAAGACAAATGCCTGGTGTCAGAGCCATGGCCTCAAGCTCAGTGCTAAAAAGTGCAGTGTCATCTCCTTTGGTAAAAACTCTGTACCCATGAACTACCACATAGGCAGCCATCTACTTAACACTGAGTGTGTGATGAGACCTCGGGACCCAGGTGGACAGTAGTCTCTCCTTTGATAGTCACATTGCCACAGTAGTCAGGAAGTCCTTCTATGTGGCACACCTCATCATAAAAGGGTTCTCATCCAGGAAAAGAGGTCATTGTTCCCCACTACTCGACACTCATTAGACCCATTATAGAGTACAACTCTCCTTTTGGAATGTACCTCACAAGACATCTGTAGCAGCTGGAAAGGCCATAGAAGTACCTCACAGAGGATTACTGGCCTCAAACAAATGCCCTACACTGACCGCCTCAAAAAACTCCAGCTTTACTCTGTAGCATATCGAGTACTCTGAGGTGATCTCTGCCCAACATATAAAGCTATGTCAAACCCAGAGCTGTTGGACATGCTACACCTAAAGAAATCCCAATCCCTCCGAGCTACATGCTGTAGGGACCTAAACCTTATCATCACAATAAACAGGACATGCTGGAGGGATAGATTCCTGTCCCAGAGACTTCCCATACTCTGGAACAGGCAATCCATCTATGTCAAGCAAAGTTCTTCATTAGCACTCTTCAAGAAAAATTTCGATGAGTGGATGGGAAATGGGAAATATCCGGGGATCACTTCTGTGTCGCTGCTCGACAGTGGCACAGAAAAATAACTTTGGGTGGCGTAAGCTAGGGAACCTTGTTGGCTAGGCTTACGTAGGCCCTTGGGCTGATAGCCTAGTACCTACCTATGAACCTATGAGAAAGATTCATTTTTCCTCTAAAAGTTATTGGGAATAACATGGAAATGCCCTTCATTACATCATCCCATTGGTTGTTGTAGTAACAGTGAAGGTTTGTGATGACATCACCATATTTTCAGGAGTCTGCCTTTTTATACCTGCTATAGACAAGAGCTCAGCAACAAATGTATCCCGTTATGCTAGTACAGTGCACTTTCAGCATTTTTAGGTCCAAGACTTTGATCCAGGGATCGCAGAAAGATGCACATTATCCTAAAGAAGGTAATGGGTGCCCGGTATGTCATGGTCATTTTTCAATGGCTAGTGACATTTCTGAAATGGTATCGGGCAACACAACAGTAATGTGACACATCAGCAAATTGAGGGACGTTATTTACACCCCTTTGCATACTGACCATGAAAATGTGCAACTTGACAACCATCCTCAGGTCAATCATTTTATACGCTGCTAGCAGAATTCCTTGACAGACACAAATTTTGATGGAACTGTCTGCTTGGCATGTTACAAGGAAAGGGCATCTCTTTTATAAAATCTTGTTTGTATCCCACGAATTACTAAACACCCACTTTTAGCTCCAGGACAACCCTGTATATGCATTTTTATGCAAGTGAAACCAGGATCTTCTGTCAGTTTCTCGTATTCCAGAGGTGTGACTCCAAAAACAGGACTAGAGAAGGTAAAAGTCATACTGACAGCCTCAGACTGGGCAAGAGAGGCCTGACTCATGGAGTTGATGCAGGTAACAGTGGAAATGCCAGTGACACTTATGCACTGTTAGCCTTTCTCTCACCAAGACGGAACACAGTTGCATCCAAACATCAAGAGCCTCATTCCACACATTCCTGAAAGTAGGGTGGGGGGAGGTCTTAAATGCCATGAATTTGCACAAACTGCTATTGTATTATACTAACAGAACTAAAGATTTCAGGAAGATACCCCTGTTGTTTGTTTTCATGCTAAAGAGACTGGGTTGACCAGTATCCAAACTGTCTCAACATGGCTGCCCAGTTGTGTTAGTTTTTGATATGACAAGTGTCTGGTACACTTTACCAAAGCAGCCTCTACCACTACAGTCTTCTTCAACAGTGTTGGGGTATCTGTGAGTCTGCAACTTGGACTTCACTTTACACATTGTCTAAGCAGTGCAGTATGGATACCTAATGTAGCAGTGAGCTGATTTTGCTACTGCAGTATGACGAGACACGCTGTAACCCCCTACCAATGTCCAGAGTCAACGAGACATTTCTTGATAAACTTTCTGATGAGACATGCTGTAACCTGCTACCCATGTCCAAGATCAGCGCGGCAACATTTCTTGACACTCTTCCTATCATCTTATGAATATCTTGCTGCAGTGATCCTTTGGATGATCTGTGTGAGGGTATTCATCTTAACCACAAATGATCTTACAGAAGGGTTATTGCAGAAAGGGCTCACCACACTACTTCTCTTTGGTACTACCAAGTAGCCAGTTTGGTGCTTTTTACGTTATGTCATACGTTATGAACAATACAATGTCACAGCTCAGTGATGGGGATGTGTTTCATAACCTTGTTAATTTTAAGTTCATTTTCTAGATTTTTATAAGTAATAGTTGACGTGTAGTTGTTTTATAGTTGCATTTTTGGTTGGGTACCTTACATCCTAGTAGCAAGAATACTTACACCCCCTTTTAGTGCTCTAAACATAAGAGAACGTAGTGTGGGCAATGCCTTCCTTTCCTGCTGCACTTTCTGCAGGGGAAAGACCGTGTGACATGTAACCGCATGGCATGTAGGGACATGTAAGCACTCTAGATGTGTGGCCAGAAGACTGAATCTGTCTATGGCTAATGACATTCATTTTAGGAATACAGCAAGGTTTTTCTATTCAGATATCTACTGTTCTTGTGATTGCCCTCGCCCTCACATAACTCCATTTTATTTGTAAATAGTGTTACATAAGCTGGATTTCCCAAATAAAAAGTCCATTTCCACTGTTAAATAAGTGTCTGCAGCATTAGTCCACTTTTTGAAAACCTAAAGCAAAAGAAACAGAAATGAGATATTTCTAAAAAATATATATATTCACTGTAAAATACAGTGTTAAAAACTAAGACCTGCTTCAACTTCAGTAGATTCATCACCTCTTGAATCCATTTCAGGAAGAGTTAAAACTGCTTCATATGAACATCAGCAAAGCAGCTTCAGATAAGTTAACAGTATTTACAAAGAAATGGTGGACATCTCCTTCTGGACAACTGCTTTATTACCTTCAAGGGTGCCTTTGTTATACTAGCCATTTATTCTTTGGAAGACAAGAGTCCTTTTCCATCTGGTGCTGACTGCTGTTCCCATGTTCATTTGTGAGTTGGTTACAGGAAATCCTTCTGTTCCCGATGGAATTGGCAGACATGAGGCCAAGGTGGGGGGGATTCAGAAAGTTTACCATAAGGTGCGAACTATGTGTATACTCTAACCTTTTTGAATGAATAGACACCAAAAGCAATAGGATAGGGCTGTTCTTGAATTCAGAAAACGTACACCAACCTCTTGTTAACCTTAGAAAATCCCCCCTACCCTTTTTAACCAAGTTAAGCCATAGTCAGTTACAGTTCAAATTAGCAGGGTGATGATTAAGTAAGGAAAAGCATTGGAAAGTCTCCTAATATGTAACTCTGTCAGAAGTTCAGTAAAGATGATGAGTGAATTTAAAGTGTGTGTGTGTGTGTGTGTGTGTGTGTGTTTGTGTATATTAATTTAGATAGATATAGAGGTATATAGACGTATGTACTATATTGTATGTAATATATATATATATATATATATAAATATATATATATGGATCTACCTGACAACATCGACACGTCATAACACCGACAACGACTTCACCGGCGCCAGAAGATCGACAAGTCAGAAGACCGACGGAGGAAAACACCGACGCTGAGAACACTCAGATGGGGAAAGGATGTGTAAGTATGCGGTAGTGACTGCCGTTAGGGTGCGAGTAAGGTAAGTGTGCGATGTTGACGGTCTGTAGGGATAGGGGTGGGATAAGTGAGTTAGGGTTAGGGCGCGGGTTAGGTAAGGGTGCAGTAGTGATATTTTTTGGGTTAGGGGCGGGTTAAGTGAGTTATTGTTAGGGCGCGGGTTAGGTGAGTGTGCGATAGTGCCGGACCTTAGGGTTAGGGTTTCGGTTAGGGTTGTAGATAGTTGTGTATGTAAGGGTTAGTGTTGGTTTATAAGGATTTTGGTGTGCTTGTGTTGTGTGTGTGGGTTTTGGACAGGGGATTTGTTCTGTTTGTTGTTATGATGTGTCGAGTGTATGAGGTGTCGTGTTTGTGAACTGTCGATTATGTGGTGTCGGTGAAGTCGTTGTCGGTGTTATGAAGTGTCGATGTTGTCAGGTAGATCCATATATATATATATAAAATGAAATATGGTGGAATATTGCACTGGAGAAGAATGCATCTTGGGATAGGATCACATATGCTGGTCTTTTATTTTCCTTTGTATGCCTTCAAACAAAATAATGCTTCTTTGTGCAATTTGTACATGCTAGGTAGGTTCTCTGGTACTGTACATTTCTGCAAAACCAGCTAATAATACTCACATTTCATTTGTGGGTGACTGAACCCAGTTTGTAAATTGCATTTTAAATGAAATTTGGTGTGTGGTAACCTCCAGGTGAGTTTGAGTGATGAATGTATGCAGATGAAGGGAAAAGTCTGCGTCAAAAGACTGCAAGGTAAACTGTCTGAGTATGTTCATCCCTGCATTTATTTTTTTATACAGTGGTATAAAAATCAAATTTTAAATCTGTAGATGGATATCATTCTATAATATAAAAAATCTGAGTATTACACTTCTAAGAAAACCTTTCTGATTATCTGAGTGTCCATACCCTTTTATGTTGAAGTATCCCACTCAGGCTATTGACTTTTATGAGAAATGTAAGGCAGAAAAGCACACCTATCATGACACTGTGAAAAATAGCTGTATGCAGTATATTTGTCTTCATTATAGATCATTTAAATTATTTTCCCAATTTTGTATGTCATAACCAGAAGCTAATTCAGAGAAGAAATGTAATTGGTAATTGATTCAGTGATAGGTAAGTACAGTTCAGTCCCTTGTGGCTTGTAATATCATCACTCACAGTTTGTTGCTGCTAGAAATCTGAAGGTTTCTTGATCTTTGCTCATGGTGGTCTGTAGTGTTTGCTTCGGAAATTGAACATTGCTGCATATAGCAAGGTTAAGTCTTCTGTCCGATTCATTTCAACTGCTGTACTATGTTACAGAATGCAATTAATTTGTACTTTTAACTTTTATGTACTTGTCCAGTTTTATTTCTTGATGAATATCACTCTGTTTGGGAGGCAGAATCTGATAATCCTAGCAATGATTCATGTAATCACATGGAAACGTAAATTACTATGGTTGCTGAAACATCAGAAGTTGCTGCTACCTTTTCTTTCCCAAAAGTTGGAACTCATTTAAATCATTTTAAAAGTAGCGCAATCCCCCTTTACATAAAGTTTCCTTGTCTTGATTGTGTAATCCCCAAATACACCTATTCTGTGCATTAAAAAAATATATCTGCTACTAAACTAGGCGTATGTAGTGCAAAAGCATTATTGTGTGCATGGACATTTGGATACGCAGTATATTGTTAAGCCTTTCTACTTGGCTTGTATCAGTACTGGAAAATGGAGCAACAGTGGCTCTTTGCATTGTGCAGTGGTAGTGTTTAAGCAAAGACGTTGATTTTTTAAATATTACCAATGTAGGGTCAAACTCATACATGCCTTCATGATTAAGCAGCACCTGCAATCTAAGTAAAATGTGAATTGCTCGCCCTCCCATGTTTTAATGTTAAATACCACATTCCTTTTTACATGTAATAAATTGTATACTTAATAACTTAGACATCCTCCAAGATGGTCTCACTCAGACAATGCCCCTTGTGGCATGTACCTCGCAAAGCACATGCAGCAGCTGGAGAGACCACAGAGGTTCCTCACCAGGAGAATACAGGGCCTCAAACATCTACCACACACAGATAAACTAAAAGCCCTATCCCTGTACTCAGTTTCATACAGAGTCTTCAGAAGTGACCTCTGTCTGGCATACAAGGCATTCACGGACCCCACCTTGACGGGACTACTGCATATCCACAAATCAAGCTCCACTCTAGTAACCACACGCGCAGCCTCAACCTGGTCTGTGACATCAACAAGACTTGTTGGTGGGACAGATTTGTGTCCCAGAGACTCCCTCTCCACATCAAGCAGAGTACCTCTTTACCCCATTTTAAGCTCAACCTGGATAACTGGATGGGAAACAGAAACTGTAGCCCTGGGATTCCACCCATGTCCCTGCTGGGATTCCACCCATGTCCCTGCTGAATCTACCAGGTGCTGATTTGTGTAAACATGGGCTAAACTCTTGGCTAGGCGTTTAAGGGGCTCAGGGCCAATAGCCTAGTAACCTCCTATGATCCTATGCACAGATGACTGTTCTGTGATTTGTTTGGTTTATAATGTAGTGCATATTCCTCGGTCTGTTTCAGCTTTATGTGAATATATTTTGGTTTATTCTGAAAGAGATACCCTTGTTGAGCTATGAGAGACTACTAACTCAACAAGTAAGAGTGACTGAATAAACTGCTTAATGGATGATACTTAACATACTTCCTACTGTGCATGTCAAAAGAGCCATTTTTAAGTACTTGTTAGAAGTTTTAAAAGTTAAATAATGCAGTACTGTGCTGCTAAAGTATAAACATACCTAAAGGAAAATAAATTGCATTAGAAACATAAAAGAAAACAATCAAGTATATGTTTATTAACTTAAGTTTATATAAAAGAGGAGCTATTCTAATTATATCTGGTATATCATTTTTTTGATTGCTGGCATGCTTAGTGGTAACACACAGTGGACTTAATTTAAAGTTGCCTATCTTGGTTTAATTGTGGGGGTAACTGATGCTCATATTGTGACAGTTATTCTCAGTCTTTGCGGTGTACTTCATAAATGTCACATAGGAGTCTGCCACTGTGACATTTTGTGAAACCCTCTTCTGTGGATGCCATAACTCCAACATGGAATGTCACTAGGACAAGTTGGGGGTATACCGAAGCAAAGGGACTTCAATTTTAACATCAGATTTAAATAAGCAGGGCATTAAAACAACTACCAACAGTCATAAATTAGGTAAGAATGAATCTGAATCTTCCAGGGTATGTGCAAAATATATTGGTATGGTTTATTCCTTTATTTTTGTAACGTGTACTTTGAGTAGAAGAGCAGGCAGAATCTGCAGAAGTATGCAGGGAGTGGATCTTGTTATTCACTTAAGCAGGAAGTCTTTGTAGAAAGCTAGTAAAGGTGTGGTTTGTAACTGCAACAAACTAATAGTAGTTCATTTGTTTAAAAAAAACTTGATAAAAATGCTGAGCAATTTTTTTACACAGTTGACCCTAAATGTTAGAAGACAGTGTGCCACTTGTTGAAATAATTTATATTTCACAATCACAACATAAGTTGTAAAATTTTCATAAATGGAACTAATTGTTGCATCTGCATTTTTACTGCTCAGTCTTAAATTCCAGCAGTTTTCTTGATAATGATACTAAAACATCATTCCAAGTTTTAAAATGTTTACTCTAGCTGTCTAAATGACAGTAAATTTAATTGTTGGCGTAATCATTTTGAATAATTAATAACTTCACAACAAACTAGCAGCCACAAGAACCCGCAGTTATTAACTGTGTATACAAATAGGTTTATTAAACAATACTCATAGAAGGGATTCATTTCACATAATTAAGAGCCAATATTTCAGTGTTTACATATGGAAAGACTTCCTTAAATTTCCACTTTGAAAAGGGCAAATGAAGCAATTCTTCCTTTGTACAGGTAAGAGATGGAAGCCATGACGGGATTATTGTATATAATTTTGGAGACTTATCTTTTGCTAATGTATTCCCAGAATGCAAGCTGTTTAGTTGAACAGTAGCAGTAGTAGTTCTGTAGTGCAAGACACGAGGAGTAAAGCTAAAGAATAAAACTCTTTGAGGCACCTATTAGTATCAGAAGATCTTTCAAATGTTGCCTGCATTAGACTTGACAGTGTAAATTTAGAAGCTGAGGAAAGAAAATATCTCTTGTGTGCTTGGTACAAAGGTATTGTTACTTTCTTAAAATGAATAATCTCTCAGTGGCAGGCAGATTAGAGCCCTACAAGCAATATGTTCAGTACAATCTTTTGTATGTAAACAGAAACAAAGTTGATATTAAGAAGTGCATTAGGTCTTCATTTTAGGTTAATTTTTTGAGCATAAAAAGAGGGAAATATATTGTCATGGTTCAGTATTACCTTTCCCCCTCCACCCCATACCTACATTTACATTGTAGGTTCAGTATTACCTCCCCCCCCCATGCCTACATTCACATTGTACAAGAGCTCAATGTCCGTAACCCCAGCTGCACTTAAATGCTTTGTATCAGTCTGCTCCCCATGGCACAGCTCGAGCAGTAGTATCACTTCATCAGTTTATGTGAAACTAATGCGTGGCTATCTCACTCCGTGGTTATATGGACAGTGACAAGGCCCTGTGGCACAATAGCAGTGCACACAGAGCTGTGTGATGCAATGCAGTTTATGTAACCGTTGTGTGACACAGGTAGTACTGCTCATATGTTACTTCTCCTAGTCCATAAATATGGAGATCTCTTGCGACCTTGGACTGTGTTATTTAAGTTGTGTAGTGGGTGTAGCTCCTGAGGCGGCCACGGTGGTGCAGCGGTTAGTGTTACCGCCTCACAGCAAGAGGTTCTCCGGTTCAGTCCTTGGCTGGAGTGTCTTCTGTGTGGAGAGACCATCCCCCATTCTGGAATTATAGCTAAACAATAAACTAGGCATAAATCCCTACATCACAAGATGGGTTGCCAACTGTCTCACTGACAGAACCCACACTGTAAAAGTTGCATACTCCAAATCTGACCTCATACCAGTGACAAGTGGAATACCACAGGGTTCCGTCCTGGGACCGCTCCTGTTTGTTATCTACTTCTCTGAAGTACAGACTAACACAGAAGGCCTCTGGCTAACGAAGTTCGCAGATGACTGCAAACTAGGAGCCATAGTCAAGTCCCCAAATGATGTGAACATCCTACAGGAGGGCCTCTCTGAGACAGATGCCTGGTGTCAGAGCCATGGCCTCAAGCTCAGTGCCAAAAAGTGCAGTGTCATCCCCTTTGGTAAAAAAACTGTACCCATGAACTACCACATAGGCAGCAATCTTAACACCGAATGCTTGATAAGAGACCTTGGGACCCAGGTGGACAGTAGTCTCTCCTTTGATAGTCACATCGCCACAGTAGTCAGGAAGTCCTTCTACGTGGCACACCTCATCATAAAAGGGTTCTCATCCATGAAAAAAGAGGTCATCGTTCCCCTCTACTCGACACTCATTAGACCCATTATAGAGTACAAAGCCCCTTTTGGAATGTACCTCACAAGATATCTGCAGCAGCTGGAAAGGCCATAGAAGTACCTCACAAAGAGGGATTACTGGACCAAACAAATACCCTACACTGACCGTCTCAAAAAACTCCAGCTTTACTCCGTAGCATATTGTCTACTCCGAGGTGATCTCTGCCTAACATATAAAGCTGTGTCAAACCCAGAGCTGTTGGACATGCTACACCTAAAGAAATCCCAATCCCTCTGAGCTACATGCTCTAGGGACCTAAACCTTGTCACCACAATAAACATGACATGCTGGAGGGATAGATTCCTATCCCAGAGACTTCCCATACTCTGGAGCAGGCTACCCATCTATGTCAAGCAAAGTTCTTCATTAGCACTCTTCAAGAAAAATCTTGATGAGTGGATGGGAAATAGGAAATACACCCTGGGGATCACTTCTGTGTCTCTGCTCGACAGTGGCACAGGAAAATAATGGGAGGTGTAAGCCAGGGAACCTTGTTGGCTAGGCTTTTGTAGGCCCTTGGGCCGATAGCCTAGTACCTATGAACCTATGAGTCTGCATGCCCTCCCTGTGGTTGCGTGGGTTTCCTCCGGGTGCTCCGGTTTCCTCCCACATCCTAAAGACATGCTGTAGGTGGATTGGACACACTAAATTGGCCCTAGGTGTGAGTGTGTGCATGTGTGTGCCTTCTGTGTAAGGTTGGGCACCGGGCTGGCAACTCGACACCGTAAAACTCAACTGCCAATCATGAGCGGACAGGTGATCCGCTGTGGCGACCCCTAACTGGGAAAAAGCCGAAAGAAGAAGAAAAGAAGAGTGGGTGTACCTCCTGCTTAGATGACCCATGCATGTAGAAGGACTTGCAGGACACAGTCCATGCAGTCATGTATACAAAAGGTAAAACAATAGCATGATGCTAAGGTATGGAACCTGCAGTACTCTACCCATAAATGCAGTAAATACACACGTGTAATAATCCTCAGTGCATTACCATGAATGTGTCTTGCAAGACTTCAAAGATATGCTTATTCTAATAAATGCATGCAGCTGTCAAGCAGCAAGGTGTGCATCTGAAAACAGCATACATGTGTTCAGATATCAGATATGGATCTTGACAATGTAATACATTTGTGTTATAATAGGAATGTTTACTGCAGTATGCAACTGTTAACAAGCAGGATTTATGTTCATGCAGCTGTGCAGTAACTGTGTCTACACCCCAGCATGCAGCTGTATGGTAATAAGATGCGAGTGCACCCCCAGCATGCAGTTCTGCAGTAGTAGGATGCATCTGCACCTCCAGCATGCAGCTGTACTATAATAGCATGCTTCTTCAACACTGCCATGCAGCTGTGCAGAAATGGAAATGCATAATGATCCAACTATGCAAATAATAGGATGCATGTTCTCACAGGAAGAAGCACTTTTGCATTAATGGGATTTGTGTACGGCACAACACAGAAAAGTACAGTAAAGGTTTATGTATTTGATAAGCTGTGCAATAGCAGATTATGCATCCTGACAGCATTTGCCAGTTGTACAGTGATAGGATATCTATTCTGGCAGCAGTTGTTGGCGTGAGTCACTGTATCACTACTGGTTTTGGGAGATGTGTGCTTAGGTGCTTTTAGAGTTGGGTTATGGAGTTTAAGGCTCTTTCATAAAACTGGGAATCAATCTTATACTGTGAACCCTTATGTCTGATTTTGGCATTTGCAAACTCCCACATTAATGTAGTTTTTTGCAAGTAATTTATTTTCTTTCTGAAATAGATTTCAAGAATTATTTATAAACAGTCACTGCAAGTAGAAGCAATGAACAAGAAATCTGTCAACATACAACTTGAATAGTGACTGCTGTCCTGAGTGTAGATCAGTGTGTAAAGCTGGCATGCAGCACACAAACATTTCCACTACATATGTGGTCATAACGGACTAAAACATGCTGCACAGACAGCATCAGAGGTCATGTGATTTGTACATTTAACAGTCAGCCTTCCAAAGTAATGACTGCTTCATTTACCACACCAGAAAGCTGTCTTCATTACGTTAGTGGAACAGTAGAGCATGTTAAAAGCTTACCAAATAGACTGATTTGATTTCAGAAATGCTGTTGCCTTGCATGTAACAGTTGTTGGTTATTAAATTAGTCAATTACCGCAGGCGTAATGGTAAACAGAACACATTTGCAGTACAAGAACAAGAATAAATCCTTTCCCACTTAACACTGCTGAAATGGAGAGCAGAATTGCTTTGTTCTCGGTCGCTAACCACAATTTTAACAGGTAATCACAGCTTTCACTTATAACAAAATAGATGTACCGTACCACTGGAAGGAAAAATCATATATGCAGAGTCAGTTGCAGATGTAAGTTGTCATACTGTCACTTTGTTAGTCTGAGACATTCAAATTTAAGTGACAGTAAAAAAGAGGCTCAATTTATTTAATCCCGAATAGGAAGTACTTCAATGCTTGTTGGTTTCTAGCACCTCTGCCTATATCATTCACTGTGATGACATCTCTACCTTCTGTCTATACTGTGGTTGAACTTGTCAAGCAAGCAAAAAATATGTATGTGTGTGTATACGTGTGTATGTATGTATATATATATATATATATATATATATATATATATATATATATATATATATATATATATAATAATTCACTGGGCTGCTAGGATGGAGTTTGGATGAAGCATTCATTTCAGTGCAAGATCCATGAAATGAACTGCTACACCGACATCTGTTTTCATTCGCATTATGCAGATGTTTATCTATTATAGTTAGGCTTTCAAGTCATTTTCCTTTTTTATTTTGTTTTTCAAAACAACAGCTGTATTTCTTACTCAATGCTGTTAAAAATCGTGTGTATTCACCATGCATAGTGCACCTTTTGCATCCTCTTATGGATGACCCAAAACTCTTTAATGCTTAACATAGGTCTTATTTCTCATTTAAATTGTATATGAGAGCCAGGGGTTACTTTCAACAATGCAGCATGTTTAGAAGTTTCTGGAAACTATCTCTACATCATACAATTTTTTTATTGTTTGAAATTTACCCTCCTCACTCTTCTGGTAAATGTTACCTTGCTCAGCCTTTCCTTTTCTTATTGTTTTGCCCATAATTTTTCACTAAAATAGCTTCTGCACGTTAGTTTTCAGATTAAAGAGTAGGAGTAAATTACATAGAAAAATGGGAATTGTGGGAACAATACATACAATGGGAGGAGTGAGATTTATAAGAAGGCAGGAACTGGATGAGCTATGTAAAATTTGACTGAAAACGATTGGGTAGATTATAATGCTTGCAACTAAAATTGTGTCAATATGGTTTGTGATGTAAAGTGCTTGTAACTAAGTTGTCAGTATGTTTTGTTTTTATTTATATGAATGTATGATTGCCTGTTAGAAGTTATAATTTAATACAGATGTTTCTTATTAAAAAAACAAGGTGATGACCATGCTAGGTTTAGCTGCTGTTAGCACATGCACAGTGTAGATGCTGTAGTGATCAGAATCTTTAACTGCTTTGATTAAAATGGGCACAACAGAGCACTGTAGATTGTTGTCTTTGATTTTTACAGACATTTTGAATCATCAGTCACCCACTTCTTTCACCATGACAAGGTGATGAAATATCAGTCCATTTGCCTATTGTATTGTTCTAAAGTTCTTTAAGATTTCAGAAATGTGCAGTGCCTACACAGACAGCAACACCTGTAAGAGTTTTGTGGGACTTTGCTTTGCACACTTATGTTCACAGTTCTTGTAACTAATATGTAGCACTCCTACAAAACCTGAGCAGTCCATGTAGACATCATTGCACATTGGGAATGGGGTCACAAGGGTAAAGTATATAATAAATAAATAATCAATCCAAACAATCCAATGATGACACTTAAACTTTGCCCAGCTCTCAATTACATGGCAGCATGGCCCCACCCAACCTGTGGGGGGAGTGAATGACTTGTAAGGACTAGGGTGTGGGCATGATGGTCAAGAATAAAGTGGTTTGAAAAAAAAAAGACACCTAAGAAAGTTTGAAGACTGTGTGGGCCATAGCAGATTAATTTTGGATCCTGACAAAACTGGTATGTTACTTTAATAAACAAAATTAAAATTGTAGGACATGATAGAATATGATAACCAATCGGTATTAACCTGACAGTGACCCATACAATGTAGCTAAGATTTAATTTGGATCAGGAAATCCTACTCCCACTGTATGCCTGCTGTGGCCAGTAAAACGTATGATTACACCTTCTGTATTCTGTGAAGGGACATTTTTGATGTAACCAATTCAAAACATGACCTGAACATGACCTTTTTTAATTGGGCGGCACAGTGATGCAGCGGTTAACGTTGTCGCCTCACAGCAAGAGGTTCTCCGGTTTGATTCTCGGCTGGGGTGCCTTCTGTGTGGAGTTTGCATGTTCTTCCTGTGTTCGCGTGGGTTTTCTCCGGGTACTCTGGTTTCCTCCCACATTCCAAAGACATGCATCTGGAGCGTTTCTCCCCGGGCCTCTGCTGAAAACAGGCTCTGTGGAAGCTAGTTGGACTTTCCCGGTCAACAAATGTTAAATAAATAAAATAAATAAAAACAAGTAGTTTATTGCCAGGCTGATATTTTTCAGCTAGAGGAAAATTTGCTAGCTTCGTAGTCAAAGAAGCTAGTAGTAACCACAACTTTATACTGTCTGCATTAAGATGGAGGAACTTAAAAGCAGACTGTCATCATTCAAATGACACAGGACCACAAAGTTCTTTATTAAATAAGAAAAATGCAACTAACTGTGTAGCTTGATGTTTGTTTACCTTGGACAAGATTCCTTCTGAAGAGCCCTCATCCTTTGCATAGAAGTTGTGAATGAGCCTACCTTTAGGCAATGCTTAAAATGGGGAAGAATATACATCCATTATTTTCTTGAGAGAGAATGCAAGATAGTACTTGGGCAAACAAGGAGCTGCATACACTGTGATATTATCTTATGTTTAATACTGGATTTCTCAGCTGTTTGTTGTCTTAAATAGTAATAAAAAAATCTTTCTAACTACCTAAAATGTAAATTGATAATAAAGCTTCACAAAAGAATGAACATGCTTGTCTTCAGGAACCATATGTAGGTGTGCAGATGGCGATGGGGTTGGTAGTGTCTGTGTGTGCGCGTGTGCGTGCATGTGTGTACTCCAGGCAGCAAACATTTACCTTAAAAGGAAGGGGGTGAACACTTCTGCTTATTTTCTATTACATTGTTTACTTTGATTTGTAAGATTTTCTCCAAGACCATATTCTTTTGTGAAATGGCTTAATTTCAGCTTTCTTGTTGAGTATTTTCATTTTAAGAACCTCTTCGTCTTTTTGTGAATACTTAGAATTATTGTTTATTGTACTTTATGCCTCCTAGATTCCACTTTAAGCCTCACTGTTCATCTGTCATTTGTGTTTTCTGGCTTACATGTAGAGGCATGCCTTAATGCCATTTTTTTTGCAGTTTTGCCTGACTTGAGTTGCCCTGACTTTCTGTGATTTGCTGTTGTGTTCCTTGGCAGTGCACCTTCTTTGTAGCAGTTGCAGAAATACAAATTACCTGTTATATAGCATATTCACTCTGCGTAAAATTATATGCTTTGACTGCATTCTGCATTTCCAGGGACATATGCAGGAGGACACAGAGATGTCTTTTGTTGTTGTTGTTGTTTGTCTTTTGGCTTTTCCCGGTTAGGGGTCGCCACAGCGGAACTCCGGTCCTCTAATTATTGGCAGTTGGTTTTCGTGGTGTCGAGTTGCCAGCCCTACGCCCAACCTTCAACGAAGGCATGCCCATTCAATTTTGTACTCGACTGAATTTCAGAAGGATAAGTGACTGAATGTATAAATGAATGAAAGGTTTAGATGGATAGTGATCTGACTGGGTAGTGTTGAGTTAGGTTTGCTCTTCTCACTCCAGGGCAAGATTTCTGCAGCATTAACCTTCAGCAAGGTATGCAGAATGGAGAATTATCCAAAATGTTTGCTATGACAGCAGCAAGTTTGTTTCATTTAACGTCAGAAATATTCAGGTTCTCCAGTAAGCATACTACCAGCAATTCTGATGATGGCATTATATTTTTGTTCATCTCTTCTCTAATGGAGTTCTGTAAAAGGACATATATAAATAAAAGTACTGTCGTCTAGAGTACAGTTTTGTTTTCTTTTAATGCTCTGTTACTGTGGACCTTTCTGTTACATAAAATAGCTGGTCCCCATTGTCCTCTTTTGTTGCCCTTCTTGTAGGTACATTTCTGTTATGGCTGCCTATGTTCCGCTTTTCAGCGGTTCCCACAACACTGAAGCAGCCCTGTAATTAAGTACTGAAAACTTGTTTTACTATTTTATGTCCATTGGTAATACCCCCGCCACCACCACACACACAGTTTGAATGTACTTATTTTTACAAGATAGAAAGAGTAGAACACAATGACCTTTTTATGATACTCATAAACGTTTTAAAAAGTACAATTCACACTGGATACTGGTACAACCAATACATAGCAATTGTAAAGCAGGGAAAGTCCATCGTTTCTAACGTGGATATTTTTTCCATTTTTGCACATGAGATTGTACTCTCACATCAGCAGTGACAATCATCTTTGTTGGGCTAAAATACGTTTCTAAAGTTCAGTTTAACAGTTCTTGGCAGAAGTAAACACGTTTGTAATCACCACGCAGATCCTATTGATCAGTGGTGCAGCATTCTATTTTGTACTCCCAAGCTCTTTGTGCTAACCCCCCCTTTGGACACCTATCACTTACAAATGGACACATCTGTCAGAATGATGTCCTCTAAAGCACTTAATAAATGTAAGAAATGTTTCAGCTGTTCCCCCTAAAACTATTAAAAATATTGTTTTTATATTAGCAGTATTATAGGCTGTCTGGTTCGATTGTCAGCTGGAGTGCCTTCTGTGCAGAGTCTGCATGTCCTCCCAGTGGTCTTGTGACATTTAAAGACATGTAGGTAGGTGCGTGTGTGAATAGGTGTGCCTTCTTTGAAGGTTGGGCACCGAGCTGGCAACTCGGCACCATAAAAATCCAGTGTCAATCATAAGCAGACTGGTGATCCGCTGTGGCAACCCCTAACCGGGAAAAGCCGAAAGACATTGCTTTAGTATTGGATCTGTTGTTAAAGGCATTCATTCAGACATTTGTAGTAGTAATAATATGCCATGGAACAGCCAAGTTTATGTGATCAGAAAAAACTGTACTCAGAGTACAAAGAGCATGCCTCACTAGACTCTTGGTTGTTGTTGTTTCTTTCAGCTTTTCCCGGTTAGAGGTCGCCACAGCGGAACTCTGGTCCGCTAATGATTGGTAGTTATTTTTACATGCTGTGTTACCAGCCCTGATGCACAACCTTCAACGAAGGTACACCCATTCACGCATGTCTCCACGCAGAAGATGCTCTGAGAATTGAAATGGACAGCGTCTTACTGTGAGGCGACAACGCTACCGCAGCACCACCACCGTGGGTTCACTAGACCCTTGGTGTATTGATAGTAAAACCAGCAAATGCTAGGAAAGCAGACTTCATGGCATACAGGGAGGGAACCTTAACTGCAGTCCTAGTGATCCAGGTTCAAATAGCAAAAGTGACCACCATGTAACTTATGTAAGCAGAATGGAGACAGGGGTAAGTGCAATTGCAGCTTCCAGCTAATGTGTACAAAACCCTAATAGAGTAATTATTGTGATATTGATAAAGGTAAACTACCGAAGATCAGCACAACCTGCATACCTAAAAACAATTCCGAGCTTTTCCGAAGAGCCTCATCCCTTTTGTCTAAATTCTTGCCTATGTTTTCACAACGTTTGACCAAACTTCCCTACAGGCTGACTATGGCACAATGTTATGGGGTCAGATATTTTACTGGAGGGAACTTTGCGATTCCTACTTCATTCATTATACCTCCCTAGTACGCAGGTGAGAATCTTGTCATTGAAGCATCTTTAATCATGAAGTCTGGCTCTCCAGTTGTGCAGACCATAATCCTTTGTGCTAGTACAAGCCTCTGTTGCTGTACTTGGAATATAGTTCTGTTGTGAAGGCAGACCCTTGTGTACAATTCCATTCTTTCAGTCATTGTCTGTTCTTGTGTAATGTATTTTGTAGGGTGAAATATATTGTGGAAGTTATTCCTTTCATAAATCTGTAATAGGTTCATAGGTTCATACTAGGCTATCTGCCCAAGGGCATTTATAAGCCTAGTAATGTTGAATAGGCTGTCCTTTGAATAAAAGTGTTCAGCATTTCTACCTTATGTAGCTACTTCAGTGATCTAAAAGATTTGTTTCTTTTTTCTCTTTGTCCTGCCTTCCTTACAGTGGAACCACATCATATAATAACCCCAGGGTCTCCTTTCCCTGAACTCATCCATTTTGCTATCTGTTTGCTTCCTATGTTTGATTTGGACTGCATTCTCACTGGTTCTACCCACTGACAGTACTACAAAATAATGTCCTGTAAGACTGGTGCTTCAGCTGCTGAATTTCTAGGATAAGAGCGTATTACACAAAATGAAATAAACATGGCAGTATCATTTTACACTTAACATAGTACAGTGTTAAGTTTTACATAGAAGATTTGGGACTATTGGCCTTGAGTGTAACAAAATGAAAATGTTTGTGTTCTGAAATTTTTCTTATGATATCTGGTTATTTATAAAGTAATAGACCAATAAAAATGAAAAATGAGAGATTATCACATTATTCACTAACTACCTCTGCAATATCTAAGGTTTATATAATTTTTATGCATGATTTTGTTATACCTTCGTATGTGGAAATCTAAAATAAAGCATTTCAGCTGATTTAATATGCATGTCCAATTTGCAACCCACTGACTAATCACAGGGTATAGCTAGTTTAAATGACAAAATAAAAATGCTGCGGTGAGTCACTTTACAAGGCTTAGGTACCAGAAAAGCAGGGTTTTGCATATAGCCAAGTTACATCACAGTGCATATGGGATCACGCAAACTGTAGCCCTTATATGGATGATGACTTCACAAATGCCAAGTTCACAGCAGAAACTGGTAAACTGCTGCCAGTGGAAAAGATGAAAGCTGTGCTTTTTTTTCACCGTCACTGAACAAATAAAATAGGCTGAAAATGAAAAATGCTAATATAGTTCAGTGAATATGAAACTCTTCGATATAACGTTTTCAGAATGAGCAGTCGTTCATTTGTGGAAACTGTTTCAGTTTTATTTAGTTAGTGGAATTGTAAGTAAATCTGCTCGAGTGCTCTTTCTCCTATGGATGATGGAAGAAAAAAGTTTAGTGCAGTGCAATTTAGAATTTTTGAGGCAATTGCACCACTCAGCAAACAAAACGGTGGCCAAGAATCTGCAAACTGGTGACTGTTTCAAATTTGGACCCTCAATCATTTGTCTGCATAGTCAGAATTCACGAGGCTTTCCTTTTGTGAAATTATTTAAGTGTTTCTTAACTGACTCCTGGGGTTCAGGTAGTCATTTAAGTTCCATTTGAGGAATAATACCTTTGGCTAAGAACCTGCTGTTTGGGGATTTTTTTTTCTTGCCTTTCCTTTTTCATTAGTAAGTGCTAGCCAGTTATGGAATTATTCTAAGCCATCTTGATTCATACTGGGCATGTGGCATGTTCATGCTGCTACCGCCGATGAACACTTAAGTTGCAGGAACTGAGGAGAGCTTTAGCATGGCCAGCAACAGCTGTTTTAATAATTGCATATCAGGCAGCATCCTAATTAGACAGATTAGTGATTTTACTTGGCCATACCAAAAGGTAGAAAATTTATAGTCAGTGCGATATCCAAGAATACATTTATCATTGTTTATTGAGCCAGACCGTAGCAGCTCTCTGAGCTACATTTAAACCTTATAAAACCTGCAGCAGATGATGTAAACAAAGGTGATTGGATATGCAGTGTGTGTTTTTAGTAGCACAAAAAGATGAGAACTTGTTGAACCTGCAATATTTTTCAGTGAGAAGAAAATATAAGGACGTACAACCCTTTTCTATGCAATGTATAAAAAGTTCGAAAATGCCTTCTGCAAGGAAGTACAGCAGTTAAAAGTATGATTTGCATTGTGTAAGACGTGAAACAGAAATTAGAATTGTTCTGCGTGGTGATTATAGGATCCATGGCTGTTACAAGGCCATGAAGCCAAGAACTATAAAGCACAGGGAGAAAATATTGTGAGGTGATGGCTAGCCAAGAACAAAAAAAAAAAAATAGAAGTTATGTTCTTACCATAACGTTCCATGTTAGTTGTCTTCTTCTCGCCTTCTTCTTGCTGGATGGGTTTCTAAAGCTCGAGAGTTGGTTCCATATATCCCACAATGCTAGGCGAGAGTTACCTCAGATCTCGTTTGTAAGCTAACCCCAGCTTATAATAATAACAGAATAACTGTAAAAGGAATCCACCTCTAACAACAGGAAAGAGAAGGGTGACCTATATCCTGAACCAGGAAATATGCATAATAGCATATGCCTAAGAAAGAGGTGGTAGAAAGAGAGGTCACAATCACAACTCCTCTAGGTCTGTCCAGGCCAGGGGAAGGAGGGTGGGGCGCAGAAGAAGGGAAGAAGACAACTAACATGGAACGTTATGAAGAACATAACTTCTATATGTTAAGTTGTCTATCTCGCCTTCATTCTTGCTGGATGGGACCGCTCCTAGCACCTTGTCCTGGGTGGCCTAACGGAACAGACTCCTGAGAACAGTGGAACCAAAGTTAGCTCTATGCCTAGAAGCTAAATCCAACTTATAATGAGAAATGAAAGTGTGAGGATTAGCCCAAGTAGCCGCTGCACAAATGGTGTCAATAGGCAGTCTGTCTTGGAAGGCTAAAGAAGTAGCCAAAGCTCTGGTTGAATGAGCCTTAGGTTTGTTAGGCAGCTTTTGATGTCTAATCTCATACACAAGGGAAATCAATGATGTTAGCCATCTGGATAATGATACCTTTGAAACTGAAAGTCCCTTTCTGCTCTCCGCATAGGAGACAAACAGTTGATCAGATTTCCTGAACTGTTTAGTTCTATCCAAGTAGTACCTCAATTGACGGTGAACATCCAGGCAGTGTAATTTTTGTTCAGACCTGTTGGAGTATTCTGGAAAAAAGACTGGTAGATCAATGCTTTGATTCAGATTTGATGTTGAAACCACTTTAGGCAAAAAGGACGGGTTAGTTCGTAAGGATACTCTGTCCTTATGAAACAAAAGATAAGGAGGACGACAGCTGAGTGCTTGAAGCTCTGAAACTCTTCTAGCTGATGTAATAGCTACTAGAAAAAGAGTTTTCCATGATAATAATTTTAAAGAACAGGAGACTGCAGGTTGGGAAGAATCAAAGAGGCAAGAACTAAATTTAGGTCCCAAGGAGAAGGAGGATTTCGTACAGGAGGTCTGAGAAGAAAAATTCATTTCAAAAAGGCTTTGCAGAGTTTGTGGGACATTAGGGCAGATTCAGAAATACCCACATGAAAATTAGAAATAGCTGCCAATTGAACTTTAAGTGTAGAGGGAGATGAACCTGCATGGAATAGTTCAGCTAGAAAATCAAGGACTAGTTGGATGGAAGCAGTGAAAGGATCTATGTCCTTTCCTTGAGCCCAATATGTGAAACGTTTCCACTTACTCAAATAAATCTTTCGAGTGGAAGATTTATGGGAAGCTATCAATATATCTCTAACAGAGTGAGATAATTGAGGAAGCCTGGCTACGGTTGGAACTGGAGGAACCAAGCAGTGAGGTTCAGAGAGGGAGGGCGATGAAACTGACCCGACTGATGGATCAAAAGATCTGGGACTAGGTCCAGATTCCACGGTCGCTCAAGAGAGAAAACGTGAGAAGAGGGAACCAGACTTGTCGAGGCCAGTAAGGAGCAATGAGGATCAATGAGGCCTTCTGAGCGATAGCTTTCTGTATTACTTGAGAGATCAGTGGGAAAGGAGGAAATGCATACAGGAGTCCCGGGCCAAACTTGGACTAGGCGTCTCTGCTGGGTTGGCCTGGTAAAGGGAATAGTGAAATATTCTCTGCACTTGCTGTTTTGGGGAGTAGCAAAAAGGTCGCAGCAAGGCTGACCCCACTTGAGAAAAATTTCTCTCACTACAGAGTCTTTCAGAGACCACTCGTGAGGCATGAGTATAGCTCTGCTCAACTTGTCCGCAATATGATTGGACTTCCGGGATGTGCGTTGCTATCGCTGAGAAGAAATCGCCCATTGCCACAGTCTGAGTGCTTCTCGACACAGGGGTATGATCTGGTTCCGCCTTGTTTGTTGATGTACCACACTACAGACATATTGTCTGTCTGGATTGCAATTGTTCCCAAGGGAAGAGAGTCTTGAAGGGCTTGCAACGCTAAAAGCACTGCTCTCATTTCCAGAACATTTATGTGCAAGTGGCATTCGTTTGGTTGCCATGTGCCCTGGACTGTCCTGCCCTGATAATGCCCCCCCCACCCGATCAGGGAGGCATCCGTTGTCAGAGTAGCAACCGGAGGAGGTGGAACAAAGGGTCTTCCCGACAAAAGCTGGGGGGAAGACATCCACCACATGAGATGCTTTTTGCACGCTTGCGTGATCATAATGGTGTGAGACATTGGAAGTTCCTGGTACGACCATTGAGTAAAAAGCATCCACTGAAGAATCCGCATGTGGTATCTGGCTAATGGAAGCAGAGGTATGGCCGCTGCCATAATTCCCAACACCTTTAGAACTAACCTGGCTTTGATTCTGTTGTTGTTGAGAAGAAGTGATACCAATTTGTGAATGTCTGATATTCTCTGATGCGTTAGCCTTGCAGACATGTTTATTGTATCTAGATGTGCGCCTATGTAGGTAATAGTACGACAAGGCGACAAAACAGACTTTTCGCAATTTATTGAAATACCTAGGTTTTGACAAACGCGAAAAGTGTAATCTCTGGCCATCAGAAGGAGATGCTTGGTGGGAGCTGTGAGGAGCCAGTCGTCCAAATATGGAAACACCTGGAATCCTTGTCGTCTCAGGTGAGAAGCTACCACTGCCATGCATTTGGTAAACAGCCGGGGCAGTGGTGAGACCAAAGGGCAGGGCCCTGAACTGAAAATGACTGGTTCCCAGCCTGAAGCGGAGGAATCTTCTGGAGCGTCTGTTCATCTTTATGTGATAATCCGAAGGTCTATAGAGCACATCCAGTTTCCTTTGCCCAAAAGGGGAAGGATGGATTGCAGCGTGACCATCCGAAATCTTGTTTTCTTGATTGATTTGTTCAAGACACTGAGATCCAAAATTGGTTTCCAGTCCCCTGTTTTCTTTGGAACTAAAAAGAACCTTGAGTAGATTCCAGATCCGTGTTGGTCTGCTGGAACTGGCTGAATTGCTCTTTTTGTAAGCAGTTTTGAAATCTCCAAAGCTGCTATATCCCTTTGAGCGGGTGGAACATCTGGAAGGGATTTTTTTGACTGATTTGGAAAGCGAAGAAAGGGGATAGAATAGCCTTCGGAAATGATGGACTGTACCCATTTGTCTTGAGTCATGGATAGCCAGGCTTCTGGGTACAGTGACAATCTTCCCCCGACTGCCTCCGAAGATGGGCAGTCGGGCAACACCTCAGGGATGCTGAAAAGGCTTGTCAGAGAAGGTTTCTCGATTGCCCTGGTTCTGCGGACCCCCTGCCCCCTAGGCGCTATCTGCCATTGTTATTCCGCCTCTGCCTCTGGCGGAACGAAAACTCTGTCGTCGAAGTCCCTTGAGATCGCGAACCACATCTTTCCCCCCTTCTGGCCTTTGGGGTAAGGCCTAGAAGGAGAAGAAAAACGGACTCCGACGGCAGAAAGGGTCTTGCCATCAGCCTCGCACCTAGTCAAGGTTTCTTTCAATTGAGGACCAAAGAGGGATGATCCATCGAACGGGGAGTTTGTGAAAGACGTCTTGAAGGGGTCCGCATAGCCGCATCCAGGCATGCCTACGCAAGGCCACACCTGTTCCTGCGGCTCTGCTCGCTCCATCAGCCGCGTAAGAAAGAAGGCGCATGGAGGAGTTGGTAATGGAATTAAGGATAGCCAGCTGCGTGTTCATTTTATCTTGGAACTCCGCAGCTGTAGGGTCCTTTAACATTTCACTCCCTTCCTTGATCAAGTCCCTTTGAAGACGAGTAAAATGGCAGAGGTAGTTCAGCGAACGCATGGTAAATGTCGCTGACGAGAACATCCGCTTCCCGTACCTATCCATGGATCTAGATTCTTTGTTAGGTGGATGGACAGGTACTGAAGGATCAGCTAGCTCCTTCTTAGTGGCAGCAGCTACCGCCATAGCATCTACAGAAACTCCTTTCGTTAAAAACTGCTTGTCTTCTGGAGCTGTGATGAACTTGGAGGGTCTCCTGGGAGTGGGGTCCACTGAATCAGGAGCCGTCCATGCCTTCTTAGCAACCACCTGCATGAGGGGGTCAAGGGGGGACACCCAGGAGGTGGAAGGGAGAGCCAAACGCCTCAAGATACACAGATTCCTCCGAAGGGTTTAGGGCTGACCAATTTCCCTCTGTTTCAGGATCCCCAGAATGTCCGCAAATGAGACATCTTCAGAAGGGGAACGGGGGGAACCCTCAGAATCATCCAAATCTGTGTCTGACGTGATGGACTCAGGTGAGTCAATGTGTTTCCTCTTACACTTCCTCTTCCGAGGGGGCTCTTCTGCCAAATCAGGAGAGGCCTCGAAGAGGATGAAATCCCACTGGGGTTCCTGAGGAGCCGGCTCTCTGCGGTCCGGGATGAGGGAGTGAGTCGACTTAGCCTGAGGCACCATAGAGGGAGGGGCGGAGCCGACTGTGGAGTAGAGCCAGGCTCTAACACACTCCGCATGACCTCGAATGCACCCCTGTCAGGCAGAGCCAGAGGTCCCGCTCAAAAACTAAGAACCTCTCGGCACCGACAGTGATGGCTCCGAGGCGATGTCGGAGCCGAACTCACCAGCGCCGGCACCGAGAGGGAGAGGGGGTCGGACAAGGGTCCGATGCCACTCACCCTCGAGCCGACGAGGGAAGTCCGAGATTCTCCAAGGGAAAAAAACGGAGCCGACGATGGAGCCGAAGACAATTGTATCGGCTCCGACGCTATCACAGTCTCGGTTCCGACGCCCGCCCGAGCTCAAAGGAGTCGAAGGAGGAATATATTGCTGGACCGGGGCAGGCAACGACTGATGAGTCGGGCTCTGAAGCATCTGGGCCAGTGCCTCGGACTTAAGAAGTCGACTCACTACCCTCTGAAGGTCATGATCCGACAGCCTCGATGACCTAGAGGAGTGAGATCTATGGCTCCGTTCAGACAGCAGGGGAGATCCTGGAGCCGAATGAACGGAGCCAAGAGATGGTGACCTTGACCTCTTTCTAGTTGTCGGCTCCGAAGGTTTGGTCAGAGCCGACACGGGAAGATCACTACCTCGGCTCCAGCCGGAGAGCCACAGAAACTGTGGACTGAGACTTATCGGCTCCAGCTGCAGCCGATGAAGGCAGAGGTTGAGAAACCTTAGGTCTCGGCTCAGAAGTCGGAGCCGAGGACCTAGATGCCTTAGAGGGCTTCCCAGAAGATACAGATTGGGAATCCTCAGGCTTTAGTAAGCCTCTTAGTATTAATTTATTTTTTCTTTCCTGCAGGACCCTGGGGCTGAAGGCATGGCAGACAGCACAGGAGTCCTGCAGGTGCAAAGGCCCCAGACAGTAGACACAAGAAGTGTGAGCGTCTGTCAGAGACATTTTCTGACAGCACGCATCACACTTCTTGAATCCGGAGACCTTTGCTTCTTTTGACATTTTGACTGAACAGGTGTACACAAAACACGCACACAAACACACCAGTTATACCCTGTCAGATTACTACAAAAAAAGGGTAAAGGTAGAACTAGTAATTTAAATTACAATAAACTACAAAAAACACACACACTCCACTAGGGGAGGGAAGGCCTATAGGCCCAAGGGAAGAACCAAAGGTTCTTGGGAAAAGAAACGGAAAAATTTTTTTTGGGAAGGGTGTAAAAGTTTCTAATCTACTCTAAACTAAGAGAAAAAGTTAAATTAAGGGGGTTTTGAAGACTAATTTCACAAGAAATTTAGTACTCACCAGGAACCGGTAGAGACAACCAACCTCGAAGCTGCAGCGGCAAACGAGATCTGAGGTAACTCTCGCCTAGCATTGTGGGATATAAGGGGAGCCTCGAGCCGGTGGAACCAACTCTCGAGCTTTAGAGTGGCCGAGTCGGAGCCGAGGTCGGCTCCGAACCCATCCAGCAAGAATGAAGGCGAGATAGACAACTTAACATCTATCATTAGCAGGTCATTTTGAAACTGCTTAATGGCTCCTTTGGTTGGTCTGTGAAAGAAACTATATAGCTGAATAAACAGATAGATGAGAGGGAAAGAGTTACCCTAAAGTTAGTTTTGTATAGCTGTGACTTGTTTTTACAGTTATGAATTCTAGAAATTCATCCGGTGTAACTTGTGACTTGGTATTTCTTATAGTTGCAATAGAACTAGAAAGTTTAAACATACATTTTTCTTTCTTATCTAATTGCTCATAGTGATTTTCTGTTTTCTCTGCACAATATATTTCTCTGCAGAATTAACTGTACTGCTTACCATATTCTTTATTAAATAGTGTTTTATTATTTCACTTTTAAAAAGTTTGTGGATGATAAACTGATAAAAGGGCATTTATTGCCTAATAATGACAAGTTGCTAGCATCTGCCTCTTAACTGGCTAGACTGCTCCGCTGTATGCTGTCAGTTGTATTTATAATAATAAAGCATTTTATGAAAAGTGGAAGCAATAGCTAAGAGTTCCCCAGTCAGATAATGTGGGTGGTGACAGCTAACTACCTTGCCAAGAGTAAGGAGCATTTTTTGGGGAGCGGGATGGAGTCACAGCAGGAAGAGAACATGCATACAATTACTTCCACTACCAGTGTTGCCTAAAATATCTCTGTATAGTGCTCCTCTTTCCTTTTTATAGATTGGTATATTTGTCATTGTTTAAGGTTATATATTGGTCACATTTTTTTTTTGTTCAGAATTCCTGGTTGGCTAAATTATTATGTTGTTGTAAGCTTGTACCTTATAAACATTAGGCTTGTGTAAATATTGGCACATAAAAGCATTTTCAAGAAAAATGGTTCTGTTAAATACTATAAAACCGTGGCCAAAATTTCACAGAAGACAATATCTGCTTTTTACGGGTGACACCGATGTTAATGCAAAGTACATAAAATTACTTGGCTTTAAAAGCTGCATTGACACAGTGATTTGTGCGCTAAATCATTGAATGAAACAAGGATCTAAAGTCATGAAGATGAAGTTGTTTTGCAAAATCTTCCAGTGTTATTAAATTCTGGGTTTGGATGGTTTACTTCAGTGGAACATAATTATGTACTGCTATAAGCACTGAAAAACTGCATTATTTACAGTTTTATGTACATCAGACATTTATGTATATAGTGATATTTTATGTGCTGCATAAACAGCAGTCTGGCTAAATTTTGTGAATTCTTTATACTGAATGAAAGTCAGATTTTTAATATGAATAAAAGTTATAGGTACATAATGTAGCAGTGTTGTAAATATAAAAAATAGTATGCTGTAGTGTGTCTGGAGAGTGAAGCTCTGATGTTTTACAGAGTTACTTAAAAATAACCAAAATTCCAACTAGTCACATTTAAATATGTATAATTTATAAGCCGGACCTAAAAATGAAAATGTTTTACCAACAGAGTTATAAACATATGTGATTTTAATTCTCATGAAGGGTTTCTCTTGAATGTGTAAATTGTAGAGGTGCTTAATTCCACTGTGTACAAGATTTTGCTGACTGTGCTCTTTGACTGACTACTACGTATTTGATTTATAGTAAATATAATGTTATATTTTTATAGTGATAATTATTTGAATATTAGAATGCGCGTATAGTTCCCTGAGGGGGTAGTTATTTACAGAACAGGGAAATACCCTGTAGTCAAAGAATGTCAGTGGACAAGAATACCTGGATTTAATTTAAAAATGAGGAAAAAAAAACGTATGGTGGTTAAATAAAATGGCTTCACGCCAGGAATGTTAAGGAAAACGTTTCATTTGCCAGACATGTCCCTGTAGAAGACTTTTTGCACGATTAATTTTAATGAGATGACTACTGACTTCATGATGTAAAAAGATCAAGCCTTGACTTGGTCCCAGAAAACCTGCATTTAGTTGGTGGCCTGGGTACTAGAGGAGCCTCCAAGTCACCTATCCCAGAGAAGGGGATGATTCGAGTCTCACTACAGGAATGACACTGGGAAGTAAAGCTCAAGTCTTTGCTGCAAACATGCAGGATAAGATATGGAGGGCAAGAGCCTCACAATACTCTGGCCAAGCATGGAAAGTGTGATAAAGGGTATATGCCCATTTGGGCCTGTTATAGCAGACATTGTACAGTACCTGCTGACCAACATGATGAATGGAGCATGTAAAGTCTTCTAACCTGAGCTTGGACAATGGCCACAACTCCTAGTTCTAACTTCCTTCAGTCAGTGTTCGCAGATTCCAGGAAGGATAGGAATGAGTAGACTTTTCTAGAAGGAGAGCTAAAAAGAGAGGCAAAAATATTCCAGTATTCTTCCTATGAGGAAAAAAATTAGAAAAAAAGGCCTTTACTATGAATATCGTAAGGAATATTTAGCAGGTCAAATAAATTCCAATCTAAACATTAGAGCAGTGGTAAGTTGCTGTTTGCACAGCTGGAGGTTTGACTGAGATTCAGGACATAACCTAGGCTTCCCACTGAGCAGTAGTTAAAATTATCTTTTGGAGTGGTGGATTCAGGACTGGACTTCTGTATTTGGATTTAGGTCTGGAAATAGGACTCTCAGACTGCAGTAGGTAGATTACATTCTATTGTACTCGGAACGTGGATGTAGTTTCAGGAAAGAACCTGTATTCCAGGACTGCAGTGGTTGAATTATCATCTGCACTACTGGCGAATGAGTTTGGACTGAGAACTGGACTCTGGTTTGAATTCATAACTGGATCTGAATGCCAGACAGTTGTGGTTATACTACTGTCTCTCTATTAGAGTGTAGATCTGGAACCCTGCATATATATAGCCTCTTTGAGGGCAGTAGTTAGATTACTATTCAAATTTATTAAAGACAGAATTTAAATTTACTACTAGAAATTTGATGAATGATTAGAGAGGTTAAATTAACTTCTGCTGTGGAGCAGTCTCGACTGGGTTTCCTGATTTGACCTAGGATCCAGAAGTCCATCAAATGATTATGTATTTATTTATTTATATTTGTTTACCGGGAATGCCCGACTGGGCCAGAAGCCCATTTTCAGCCAAGGCCTGGGGAAAAAGCTCCATGGAAATATAAGCAAAATACAATAATTAGATAGTACAATAGCATACAATACAGTAAGATGCAGAATACACATCATCTAGTTGGTCTATACAAAGAAGTATTCAGTATAGTTTTCTAGTAGATACAGGTTCAAAAAGAAAAACGCACAAGCATTTCAGTAACTATCACTGTGAGAAAAATAAAATTAGTACTGTGTACATATTAAATGCATATTAAATAGTTATGAACAAATGAAATATCATATATATATATATATATATATATATATATATATATATATATATAAACATTTTTTTTTGAGTAGTAATAATACTGAGGAGAGGGAGAAAATGAGGTAAGGAGTGGACAGTGTGAAGAGAGAGTTATAGACATGTCAGTCTGACTGACAAGATATCTATGAATGATAGCCTTTCTGTAGTGGGGAAGAAGCACGGTAATTTTCAGCATGCTCTCAGCATGTAGTAGACATCTGAAATATAACAAAATGGCATGCTCTGGTCTGGTTGATACAGGGAAAATAGCAGGGGCAGCTCGTGCTATAGGACTGCAGCCCCCCCAACTGTACAATAAACTTGTATAATGAACTTGAAAAATAAAATTAAAAAAAAAAATTCACAGACTCCACGCATGCGTGCATGGTTCTTCAGAACTCCATGCACGCATGCGTGCTCATTCCAGAGCTACAGACTGCTCTGTTAGGTAGTCCGGATAGGAAAGGCAGGAAACTCCACCCTTCCAGCCCAGAGGTCTGTGCGGTGATGACTGCACAGACCGAAAGATCACCGGACTGCATTGCCTGCAGGAAAGAGGCTCCAGCCTACTACTCTCGTGGGACTAGCCGTCTCTCGCGGGAGACCCATGCACTGGCGGCTGTTTAGTGGAGGGAGACCCATGCTACAGAGGATCGGTGGCCATTTTGTGGAGGGAGACCCATGTTGCAGAGGATCGGCGGCCGTTTTGTGGAGGGAGACCCATGCTGTAGAGGATTGGCGGCCGTTTTGTGGAGGGAGACCCATGCTGCAGAGGATCAGCGGCCGTTTTGTGGAGGACGGCTAGTGGATTCGCGGTGTGTGTGTCTGTGCTCTTGACTCTTAAATGAACTATGTCATACTTGACTTGTGAAGCCATCAGGTATTCAGAAGTTATTTTTCAAAAAAGAACATCAGTTTTAGTCATAAAGTCATAAAATGTAATATTTGCAATCAATTCTATCTATGGTTACTAAGGTACAATGAAAAAACTATCTGGAATTAAAGTTAATGATACAGAGCTTTTATGAACAAGTATAATTTTGAGCACTTAGCATTTTACAGATTAATATCCAGTTCTGTGAAAGAATATTTCATTTTATATAGAATGTTCGGTATGTTACAGTGCGGTGGAAAAGGCATGCATGTTTAAAGTAGGTAGATAAATATGCCTTTAGCTTTCATTTGCTAAACCTGCATGTTGTCATGCCATCAAGTATGGTTTTGTGCTACATACTTGTTCCTAGAAAATGCATGGGATGCTGCATTACATAATCTCAGTTTTTCATTTTTTCTCTCAACAATGATGGGAAAGGAGTAGAAAATACAAAATCTCAAGATGACTTGTAGGTTTGTGTTAATTTTTGCGTGACATTATATAAAAGAATAATTTAATGATACATTGCTAACAGTCCTTAGTCTGAGTTGATTATTGGTAATCTGATAATTGAGTGACAAGAAGTCACTTATCCAAACCCATACATACAGTCTTCTTGAGGAAGTACTGTACTTAACAGAACTTTTTTTTCTAAAATGCTTTTTATAGCCTACCTGGTCTAATGAATATCAGCCCTTCTTCTATGGGTCTCTGCCCATTTCCTCCCTATCCGTGACATATGGCTGCTGACTTGGGCATGAGTTAACTTGAAGTAATTGTCATGCAGTCAAGTATGAAGGCTGCTTGTGCCACACCCGTCCATGGACCATCAGCATTCCTGTGGCCATCCCCTTCCACACCTTCTGGGTTATAGCACAATATACTCCTAGGGAATATACTCTGCCACCAGCAATCAATTCCCTGTCTTAGCCTCCATTGTTGTAACCTTTCTTGGCCTGCTTATTGACCAGGACACTTAAATTTAACCCTAATTCCCTCATACGTGGCTTATGTGAGAACTTGCATCACCACAAGCGTGTCACTGGTGTGAAACACCTTTCTCCTCTACTTATTTTGTGTCTGTGTGTCTGTGTGTGTAAAATGCCCCAGGTGCTACATGGTGGGTAGAGAATAAGGCTTGAACCCTGTACCTTGAGCCCAGGTGGCAGGAGCCTGAATTCCCTACCCACCACCATTTGTAAAAACATTGCAGATTTTTCCCTCATACTTGTTCTATTCTTCATAAAATCTGTGGTATCTGTAGTTGTCCTTGCAAAGCTGGTAGTGCATTGGTAGCATTGTTGCCTGACAGCTACAGGTTCTCTGATTTGATTCTTGGCTGGGGTGCTTTACCTTTTCTGTGGAGTCTGTATGCCCTCCCTGTGTTTGTTTTCTGTAGTGTCCTCCCATCTTACAAAGACATGCGTCTGTCTGGTGTGTTTCTCCCTGGGCCTCTGCTAAAAATTAGCTTTTGTTCCAAGTCAGACTTTTCTGGGTAATAAATGATAAAAATGACACACATTTGAATTTCAAACTTCATATTCTTCAGAAAGTGCATGGCAACGCAAAAGCTTTTATTCTAGCAATTTTCTAAGTGTATAAGATGGATATTTGAAATTTTTCCCTATTTTTGGGACTGTATTTCCCCATTATTGGCTTCATCCAGGTTTTGTGCTAAGGTTGAGAGCTATGGTAAGAACTGAATTCATTGAATATGTTTGGGGGCTATATTCCCCCATTACTGGCTTTGTCCGGGTGTTTTTTTGCTAAGAGATTGAGAGCTATGGTGAGAACTGAATTCACTGAATGTTTGGGGGCTGTATTCACCCATTATTGGCTTTGTTCAGGTGTTTTGTGCTAAGAGGTTGACAGCTCTGCTATGGTGAGAACTGAATTCACTAAACGGTTGCCATTTAAGTTTCCATCTTCCTCTTTCACAAAACAGCTGATTTGGCATAGTGGTATGTTGCTCTGACTGTTTTGCACAGGGTCCTGGGTTTAAGGCTTGGCAGTGAAATGTATGGTGGTAACAGTGTTTTATTCTAGCAACTTTCCAACATTATACAAGCAATGTTTAAAATGTGCCCCTGGTTTTTGGGCTTTGGTCCCCCCCCCCACAATAAACTTTGGCTTTTTCCAGATTTCTTTGTGCTGCAAAGTTCAGAGATACAGCTGAGTGAGTAGATTTTACAAGAAGCGGAGAGCTGCAGGGGAGCAAAAGTTTAGTGCTGCTTATGCTGAGTCTACTTGCCTTGTTAATTGCACAACAGGTAGTATACTTGCTTTTGATGCAGAAGGCTGTGGGTTCTACTCCCACAGTAGCTAGATGCATTGCCTATACTGTACTTTGCAAAGGGGGTGGATTCTGCACTCCTTTTTGGCGAAGATAGCTAGTAACTATGAACCTGTTATCAGTTTGCCATCCATTCCCTATTGCGATATTGCTAGCTTATCATTTTTTTAGTGTAAGAGAGGCAATTTATTCCTCAAGGGTAGCGAGCACTTTATTTGTAGATGAAACAATGAAATATAAAGTTGTTTGCTAGCAGCAGCCTCTTTATTAGTTACAGATCTCTTTAATGTGGAATTATTTAGATTACTTTTACTTCAGAGATTGTGCATATGTACTGATACTGGTGGACTGTAGAAGTTTGAGTAGACTTTTATGATGGAAATGTTCTGAATTGGGCAGTTTTGTCATTAATGGTGCATGCATTTTGTTTCATTGTTTACTGGAAAAATTTCAAAACAAATTTAAAACGCCCTCTAAAACTGTACTGTATTGTACAAGGAATATAATTTAATACAATCAGGAAGGTGTATGAAAGCGCATGTGTATGTTTCGTGTGCAAGGGGCCTGTGATTTGAAAACAGTCCAAACTCAAAGTCACTCTGCCACTGGCAAAATATATTTTCTTTGAATGTGGGTTTCAATGCTGTTTCAGTGAATGTGAGTTTTCAAGGGCAGAGAAGTTTTAATGCTAAGTCTGTTTTCATTGTGAGACTGCATTGCTTTGTTTAGCAGATATATCTGTTAGTGTTTGTGCTGTAAAATGCAAAAGAAAACTTTCAAATGAAGTCCAAATCATCGCAGAAGTAAAGCAGTATGCACATTAGTGTTTATGGTTTTTGTTTTTAGGCTTTTCCCGGTTAGTGTTTATGGTAAATCGGGTGAAATAGCCAAGTAATGGTTCATTGGAATGGCTGTAGGGGGGAAGCTCCATTCGACCATGATTTTGTGAGGGGGGGGGGCAGCAAACTCAGACAGCCCCGGCTGAACTATACCTCTCAACTGTCCAGATTTTGCAGAATGAAGAGATTTTTGCTTCTTATTTTTGGTTTGTTCCTCATAAAATTTGTGGTTTTCTGTCAAATCATTTAGGAATGAAGTCACTAAATAATGACAGACACTGAGCTTCAGACTTCATAACCTTCAGGAAAAATGCATGGTAAAGCAAGACCTGTTATTCTATCAACTTTCTCAGTTTATACAAGAGCAAGTTTTAGTACTGTTTATATGTTCCCCCAATATATTTGGTCTTGTCCAGATTTCCTGCATTAACAGGTTGAGAGGTACGTGCAAATAAATTGCTTTATAGAATTAGGCATATCCAAACCTCTCAAATGTACCCTATTTTGGCTCAAAATGTTGCTCTTCCCCTAATAATCTCTCCGCAAAAATGGCAGTTTTGGAAGAAAACATGGAGGGTTTACAATTAATAAATAACTGTAATAATCAGTTATAGATTGCTTTTATTTCAGAAATGCATGTAGATTCTTTTGTCAGCTGCTCAAGTTAGCAGTACTAATATTAAAAGTGTACCTTCTTTGCAGGTTCCCAGCTGTATTGTGTGGCTATTTTATATTTTTGAATCACATTTTTGGTCCATTTTTCATAAAATTGTGTTTTTTTGGCAAATTAGTGGCAAATCATTAAAGACTGAAGTTAGAAAATAATGACATTTCAGTTTCAGATTTCATACCCTTCAGAAAATTCATACTAATGCAAGACCTACTATTCTATTATCTTTCTAAGTTTATAAGAGCAATATTTAAAAATTGTCCTTATTTTTGGGCCTTTGTCCCACTTTTATATATGGCTTTGTCCAGATGTCTTGCTCTGAGGTTGAGAGGTATGACAAATGTGTCAGGGCCATCGCAGTCAGCCAGAGACATTTCAAATTGTGACATACTTGTTGCACCCCAGTCCCCTATGTAGTGACTCTGGATGTGTCCAAGCAAGTCAAGGAACAGTTATGCAGTGTAAATGTGCAGACTATATCCCCCCATCCAAGGTAGACACAAGTACTACAATGGCTTTTCATCTGTCCTTGATTTTGTAGAATGTTCTCGTTTCTGTTATATTTTTATACTGTTGATTATGCTTATTATTCAGAAAGTGCCTGTTGCTCTGTGTTTAAGTAGCAATGTTTTAATGACCATCTGGTAAGCTTGTCTGAGATTGTAAGATGCAAGTAAGTTTTAATAAGCATACTGTTAACGAATTGCCAACATTGAAAGCCTTTCTGTTGTTGCCATGCAGAGAATACTTACGTAACTAGATAACATATAAGCCTTGGTTATTGAAATGCATATGACAGTATTTGTAATAAAGGACAAGATTACATTATTTTAAGAGCTCATTACAGGCTTTCCTGCAAACTAAACAGAATGCCAATCTATCATGTGTGGTCCATATCCTGTGCAGTAATCCTTTAAGCAATGTATGTTGAGCTTGTTTCCTGTTTGCTTTTCATTTTTTACTTTGATCATGTTTTCCCCATGAAACAAGTAGATAGTTGTTGTCAGGCAGCAGGTCTTTTCTGGATAAAAAACATTTTTACAAGTGGGGGTATCACAGAGATTGCTACTTTCAGCATGTTACTTGGTACTTCAATAAAGCTGAATATAAATTATAATTAGAACCGCAGTGCAAGGAGAAGTGGTTTGAGTTGAGTGCTGCTTATTTTTTTATACTTGATTTTAACTGGCATTCCAGTAATGTATTTAAAAAGTAATTTCTTTTTTCATGCCTCACAACCTTTTTGTTTCCATCTAGATATTAAGTAAGCTGCCATGCAGCCAATGGATTGAAATATTGTTTTTCTTCTACACTTTCCTTTTTTCTTGATTGGACTCTCATAATGATGGTTGGCACCCAGGGCAGCGTATTTAATTAAAGTTACAGTTTTTGTGGTTTTGATCATAGCTCCTCCCCTTTCTAGTTGGGCACACCCATTCCCATTGACCCCACCCATTCAGCTGTCTCCTGCAGCCCCCCTTTGATTTGAAGTCACCAGCCACCACTGGAAAATAGGAAAAAATTTCCAATTTGACAGGAAAAATCCCATTTTGTATGGGCAATGGGAACAGCATCTTTTTGGGGCTGCAAAGCTTAGAGTAGTTTGAATCAGGCATCCTTCCAGGACAGCCTTTTCCTTACGTGCTAAGGCTGTATTAGTCAAGTCATAAATTTGTGGCCCCTGGAGGTATACTTTCATTGCATGGTGTTTAATTTTAGGGTGGGAGTTCAAAATATGACCAGTTGTAATATGTGCTGAAGAACAGAGTTGACTGGGTCTGCTACCGGTGAATTGTAAAAAAAAAAAAAAAAAAATTTAGAAATTAATAGCGACAGAAACAGTAGCTTTATCTAGTGAAAAGAAACTTACTACTCTGGATGTTTTATTTCCTCCTTTTGTCTGTGTCTAGCTGAACTTGACTGTAAGATTAGGTTAAGGGCATTCATCTTGTAATCTACTCTTTGTGTCCAGGACATAGTACTAGTTGGGCTGTGGCAGGAGGGAAACGCATTTAAAGTTACACGATGGACCAACCAGTTATTAGGAATATGTGGTTGCATTAATTCACAAAAAAAAGACAGTGGATGACTGAAACAGCCTTCCTAGAGAAGTAGTACATTCTAGAAATGTAATAGGCTCATTGTGGACATAAGGAATTTGTTATTGAAAGTAGAAAAAATATCACTGATAAACTAGGACCAAGGAAATAGTAAGAAATGTTGCAGTCAGCCAACCCAGTTTTGCTGTCATTGCCTGTTTTTGTTAGTATTTACTTAAATATTCTTTTCAGTGTTTCAGAGAAAATGGTATGGATTAAAAGCATGTCAAGCATTTGTAAGTTTTAGCAAACAGTTTTGTGTTGTTGTATAGTTTGTCTTGAATGCATCAAGTAAGCATGTATGTGTAGCAATTAATATTGCATCTGACTAGCAGATAAAAGTTAAGTAAAATAATTCATGTACAGAAGATGTAGGGCTTCATAGTAAATGTTTGATGCTTGACTGACAGTACATGGAAGCAGTTCTATCTGTTAAGTTGCTGATCAGAAGAGACTTCTAGGTAAACAACTGGCTCCCTGAAGAAGGTTTATTGTGTGTTTGTGTGTGTGTGTGTGTGTGTGTGTGTGTGTGTGTGTGTTTCTAAGAATCTACCATCTTTTTTCTTTTCTTTTTGTATTTATAGCAGTGACACCCTTGTAAATGTAACCCCAGTTAAGTCTGTGTTTCTATTGCCCAGCAGCATGCAAAAAGTGTCCCAATTCTTTTTTTTTTTTTTTTTAATCTAGTACAAAATTAAGTTTCAGAAGCAATCATCTACAAGTATTTTCAGGTTTCATTCATCACATAGTATAACATAGCTACTAACCACCTCCCCCCACGGGAGTTTATCAGAGAACTGATAATTAATAGTTATGGCTCTAGAAGTCAATTTATTTGTGACTGCATGCTGTACATTCAGGTAGCGTGAAAAGCTGCACTGGTCAGTGCAGGAGTGGCCTTAGGTCAACTGGTGCCCTAGGCAAAAGGGCTCCACGGCGCCTCCCACCACACCATCTGGTGCCCCCATCCTAGTCTACCTACACCAAATAAATACTGGAAAAGTTCCCCTACTAGATTGGCGCCCTAGGCGGCCGCCTAGTTGGCCTATGCCTAAGGCCGGCCATGGGTCAGTGTCTGTATGTGTTGCAGGGAAAGACGCCCTGAAAGCTTGCATTTTGAGTGGGAGAGTATTACAGTAACAACACAGAAGTTAGAAGAAACTTAAGCTAAGGAAATAATTTTGAGATCTGCTATTATTTCTTCGTTATGAGGACAGAAGATCCCTTTGCGTCTGTAGGTGTTTATTATAATGAATCAGGTCCACTTTTCCCTGTCAGACTGTCCGTTCATTGACATTACGAAGTATTTGCAAAATTCATTAACACTCATGCTGCCCATGCTGAAAGGAGGAATATTGAGTGCTTGTGGGTAAAGTTAGTGGTGGTTTTGAATTTTAATTTTGGAACTTTCAGATATCTTCAAGTTTTGGCATTTGAGAGGGAGTGTGTGAGACCGTGCTTGTGGGTTATGTTTAGAGTAAGGACTAGGTTTAATGTTTTGCAGGTATGTTGCTATATGTAATTTGTGCGTGTTAGTGACTTGTGTGTAATGGTAGTTTTATGTAAAGTGTTTTTCTAAGGTAAGGTGCAAGGTTATGATTGGTACAGAATACAGAGGGGAACACCTTACTAATGGGTGCTAATCCTTAGACTTCCCCTGCACTAACCCCAACTTTACCCCTTACCTTTGAAAAGCCCTTTCCATAATTAGATAAGGGACAAGCTGTTTGAGCAAACCAGATTTAACATTATGTAAATTGTTTGCTATGTGCGGAGTTACTGAAGTTACTCTGTCACAGTTTAAAAGCTCATTACTAGACGGAGAACAGGAGTACTAGTAAAACTTGTTCAGAGTGAGTTGGGAGAGCCCCATGTGTAGAAATGAGACCAGTGTAATTGGGAAAGTCTATATGAAGTATGGCTGTGTATGTGATAAAAAGAAATGTCCTGTAGTAATTCATGTGTGTAGATCCGAGCAAAGAGAAATTTCTTTGCTAAAGTTAAAATGAAATAAATGAATTAGCATTTATAGAGACTGCTTGAATTGGAGCAAGGTTGATTTGTGTTGAGAATATGCACAGGTTTAATACTATGCAGAAAAAGGGCAAAAGGAAAAAAAAAAACGCAACCAAAATCTGTTGGAAATCTGAGCAAAAAAGTTAAAACTTATAATCAGTGTGTTACCACATTCAGGGTGTAGTGTAATCTACTGTGTAGCAGTGTGATTCAGTAGTTAAGAAATGAGCCTCAGAGCTCCAGGGTCTGTAGTTTAATCCTTCTAGTTAATGTCTATGAATAGTTTTAATGTTCTTCATGTGTCAACATGTGGTTTACCCTAGGAATTTTGCTTAAATCCCATAGTTTCACAACCACCAAAAAAGTGCTAATAGGCTTTATATAAAATTTGTCCATATATATTGCATTTAACCTTGCCCTAGTCACTGACTGGAAAGAGTCCTTAGTGACCAATGTACTTATTTGGTTAAAAATAAAGAACCTTTAATTTACTGCTAAATAATTTCTTTACTAGAAAGTTATTTTGGATAGGCGATATCATCTTTGGAAGTGATTAAGAATTGCCCTTTAAGGCTGCATTAAACAATGATACTTCAGAACTCATGACAAAAATCTTTCATCACTGACTATTCTGGAAGTTTTATACTACAGTGTTATTACCTGCATGGCAAAATTCCTTCATAACTTTCCTAAACTGAGCACTTTTTAAAGGATATATTCTCCTACGGGGCTATGTCTTGTTAACAGCTTTACTGTCATTCACCATTCCCATTTCCCCAATTAGCATTCAGGGTCACCCCCCTCCCAATTCCAGAACTTGTACCCCTTGCTTTGTCCAAGGTCACTACTCTCACACTTATTGTGTGTCCTGAATTCACACTCAGTACTAGCTGTCTGTTGGTTATCTATCCTATCTCCTGTATTTAACCTGTTTAGGCTCCCAGCATCAGACCTTGCTTCTTCAAAGTTAATGTTCAGTGCTTTTTGTCCAGGATCTCCCTGTTCCAACTTCTGATCTGATTTCAGTGCTTGCTGTCCATAGCCACCCCCCCAACTTCCCAAACTTCTGTTTGGTACTAAGCCTTTAAAATACCTACATTGTCAAAAACTGAAAAAAATACATCATATCTCAAATTATTTTATGTGATAGTAATGTTCATCCATCATATCTTAGCATTTAGCATTAATTTATAATTTGTTTTTCCTCAGAAATGATTGTATGGAGGCTATCATACTGAAATGATTTTGTTCAGGTTTGGACCCCTGCGACTTCACATGTTTGCTGTTGTTTTAGCCCTTTAATGTGTTCTCATTTGCTTGGCATTCAAGTACTGTGACTTCATATTATAAGAATCTCTGAAGAATGCCTGCAGAAATTTATTTTCTTTATAGCTCTTTTTGATTTGTATGCCTTGCATTTTATTTTTATTATTTATTTATTTATTTAACATTTGTTTACCGGGAAAGTCTGACTGGACACAGGTCTTTTTTCAGCGGAGGCCCAGGGAGAAAAGATCCATGAGTAACAGTAAATTTTTGCATGAATTACAATAATCAAAGTATAAAGTAAACAAAATGTAATGTACATAAGAAAGTACAAATTTGTTACATCATGACAACAAAAACTAGGCTTTGAACATAGCTAGTACTATTTATAAAGTATGACTTGTGTCAAGATATAAGGTTAAGACAGGCTGGTAGGAATAAAAGATTAACCACCAGGGAAGAAGTTGGATATGGTTGGGGTATACTGTGATGTATCAGAGCATTCACAAACGGGTAGTACAGTAACATAGCCACTTATTTTTTAGATAAGCTTTAAGTGATGGCTTAAAGTGGTTAGTGGACGAGATTGAGAAAATGGAGTTAGGAAGGGAGTTCCTTATACAAAATTTGTAGCTGGAAAATAGATTCTTTTGCAGTGTTGTTGGCCTTGGAGATGGTGAGTAAGATGTCCTTCAAGGATGCATCTGCAGTCCTTACAAATGGGTTGTCCTGTCGTCAGGCAGCCCCTCGGTCGGCCGGATTCCAAAGTCTGGGTCTGGCCTCGGCTGATGTCGCACTTCACCCGACGTCATAGCTGCAGTTCTTCGGGTATAAAGGCATCAGCCGACGCCATTTTCCTCAGTCTTTCTTGCCGCGTGGCGCCCGAAGCAGAAGCTGTTTGCAAGTGCCGGTCGGTCAGAACCAGAGATTACTACCGAATACTACTACCGAAGACTTCTAACAGCTAAGTACCCTGTTGGGGACTCTTTCTTGCCTCAGCCGATGTCAGAAAAAGTGAATAACTGTTTAACTTGTGGGAAACAAATACCTCATAAAGATTTCCACTCTTACTGCTTACCCTGTTTAGGCCCAGACCACGACGTAGCAGCTTGTCTAGCCTGTGCTTCTTTTAACCGGCGGACGCTTAGACGTCGGTCTGAATTTGCTGAGGAGTTTTTCGGCTCCGATTTTGCTTATATTATGCCGTTGGATCCTCCGACTACGCAAATTTCTAAAAAACGCAAGGAGAAGGACCGACACTCGCGGTCCGCGGCGCGGTTAAGCCAACCGCGAGTGTCTCTGTTTCGGCTGAAACCGAGCTAGCGGTTCTTCCTTCAGCCGAAAACTTACCTTCTACCGAGGCCTCTTCCAACCTGGTGGAATCGGCTTCTGAAATCCCAGCTGCTGTTGCAGTTTCTCAGGAATTATCTGACACTATTCCCTTGGATGTTTCAACCCCTGCACGTGGAGCTGCTAGGCCACCTGCAGCCATGTCCATTAAGGCCTTTGCCAGGGCTAAAGCAGCTAAATCTGCCAAAACTGTGCCTACTAAGACCCCCTCTCACAGGCCTAGCTCTAGTTCACAAATGCTTACTCTAGCAGAGGATCTCATTTCTTTGATCCGGGGATTCCAACCTCACCCAGACAGGGCCTCTCACCCACCTCCACAGAAGAGGCCTAGAGCAGAGCCCCCTGAGCCAGTTTCTACAGATGACTCCTCTGATCATTCAGATAATTCAAACCCTCCAGAGGGCCCTTTCTCCCCTTATGAAGACTCTGATGCTGAAGAGTCCATTCCTTCTGCCTCTCCGCCAGAGGAATTTTCCTTTGGGGAAACCTTGCATGCTATGAGGGAACAATTTCAGGGGCGGGGCCAGGTTTTTCCAGCCTCAAGAAAAGGCTTAGAACCTTTCTGCATTTACCACAGCATAGGCCTTTAGCCATCCCTCCAGTTCTTCCTGTTGTGGATGATGCATTTAATGATGCTTGTACTGCTCCTGATTCACTTCCTCCGACCCCTGCTAAGCCCGATAGGTACTACAGGGTTCCGGACACACATTATCATTTGTATAAGGCTCCTTTTGCAGATCCCGAAACTATCTCCCAGGGACCTAAGGCTGTAGCAGCTACCTCTGCCAAAAACCCCATCCCCTCTCAAAGGGAATCCAGGGCCTTAGAGAGATGAGGTAAAAAAGTTTACACTTCTGCTACTCTTTCAGCTAGGGCCTTGAACTGTCAATTCCACATGATCCAGTATCAAGAATTTATGTTAGACCAGTTAACTAAAAAGCTGTCTTCGGACGAACCTTTAGACAAAAAATCTGTTCAGGAAATGGTACATAACATTCAGCAGGTCAGTAACCATTCCTTAAAATGCGGCTATGATGCACTGGAGGCTTCCTTTAGATCAGCCATGACTGGCACAGTGATCAGAAGACATGCATGGTTAAAAGAGCAGGCCTTACCAGATCATGTTAAATCAAAGCTACTAGATGCTCCCATGGACAAGATCAATTTGTTTGGCTCTCCTGCACAACAGGTGCTGAAGAAGATGGAAGAGAAGGCAAAATCTGTCCAGACAGTCAAAGATTTCTTACAGGTCCAACCTCCAAGGTTTAGCAGGAATTGGCCCTCCAGAAATTGGTCCTTTCCAGACACCTCCAGAGCTCAGAGAGGCAGGAATAGGCGCTCAAGAGGCAGGGGTCAATCCAGAGGTGCCTACAGGGGGCGTCAGTGGCAGACTAACAACCAGCGAGGTACAGCCACAGATACAGCCACCACCACTACAGGACAATCACAGTGACTTGGCTCTAGCACCGCCTACCAGGGAACAACTAGAAGCACCCTTAGGCGGGAAGCTAGCCTTATTTTCAGTAAACTGGCATTACATCACAGGCGACAAGTGGATTTTACAGACAATAGACCAAGGTTACAGGTTTCACTTCCATACTCTACCAAGGAAGAGAGGAATGCCAAACCTACCTCCAAATCAAAAGGCAGAAGCTCTAAAACAAATAACTCACTAAGGATGAGAGCTATAGAAAAGGTACCATCTATGGAGCAAGGACAAGGATTTTACTCCAGGCTCTTCCTGGTACCAAGAAAAGAAAACCAATGGAGACCTATTCTCGACCTGTCCGCTTTAAACACATACCTCATTGTCCCAAAATTCAAAATGCTGACCCTACAGCAGCTTCTTCCCATGTTGGGCAAGGAGTCTTGGCTGGTGACTCTAGATCTCAAGGAGGCATACCTGCACGTCCCCATACGACCAAATTGCAGAAGTTACCTCAGATTTCTTGCAGGATCAGAGCATTATCAATTCTCAGCATTGCCCTTTGGCTTATCTACTGCCCAGAGTGTTCACAAAATGCCTGGCATCAGTAATTGCTCATTGCAGGCTTCAGGGAATTCAAATCTACCCTTACCTGGACGACTGCCTGTTACAAGCGGACAACAAAAACAAACTAGCAGAAGACTTGAAAAGGGTCATTTATCTACTGCAAGCCCTGGGATACACAGTCAATATAAAAAAGTCAAGGCTGATACCATCCCAAAGGATAACCTTTTTGGGCGCAGAGCTGGACACATCAAAACAAATGGCATTCCTAACAGTAGAAAAACAGGAGCAACTCCCTCTCTACTTCTTGGCATTAACAAAACAGAACCAGCTAACAGCAAGAAAAGTCCTGCAAGCTTTGGGTTTCATGGCATCCTGCATAATATTGGTTCCACATGCCAGACTGCATATGAGAAAGTTACAGTGGTACCTAGGGAATTTATGGTCTCAGCACAAGCACAGTCTAGAAACCCAAATTCCAATAATCCCATGCCTGAAGCAAGAATTCAAATGGTGGGCTCAAGCCTGTCAATCAAACAAAGGACTGCCTTTCCACAGCACTCAACCAAGCCAGACCATCACAACGGACGCCTCAGACCTCGGTTGGGGGGCACACATGCTGGACAAGTGCATACAAGGCTTATGGACTCAAGACCAACTGCACCTACACATAAATCAAAAGGAAATGCTGGCAGTAAAACTGGCAATTCAGACATTCAGACCATTTCTTCAACAAGGTCAACTGTTAATAAGGACAGACAACACCACAGTTATGTGGTACATCAACAAACAGGGAGGCGCACATTCGTACCCTCTATGCCGGATGGCAATGGACCTCTGGAATGTGGCCCTGAGCTTCAACATTCAGTTACAAGCAATTTTTGTGCCAGGAAAAGAAAACATACTAGCAGACATACTAAGCAGAATTACCTCGGATGCCCACGAATGGATGCTGCATCCGAACTTATTCAAAACCATTACAAGAAAATGGGGACTACCACAAATAGACTTATTTGCATCCCCACACAATCACCAACTGAAGAAATTCTGCACAAGGACGTACCACCCACTGGCTTGGAAAATGGACTCCCTATCTTTCAGTTGGAAAAACCTGGCAGCATATGCATTCCCACCACTTCCTTTGATGCACAAGGTGCTATTAAGATCAAAGAAGACCGTCCAAGGATCATCCTGATAGCTCCGGACTGGCCAAGACAACATTGGTACCCATTACTGAGGAGTATGTCTCGGGATCAAATATGGCCTCTACCCCAGGTTCCCTTACTGTTAACACAGAACAACTACAGCACCCTGCATCCAAACCTGAAAACACTGCAGCTGACTGCCTGGAACATTGCATAACACCAAATAGCCCAAATTTATCCCAAAGGGTTAAAGACATTATCTTGGAGGCTCGCAGACCCTCAACAAGAAAAAATTATTCAGCAAAATGGAAAAGATATCACATTTGGAGTACTGCAAAAGGAGAAAATGTGACACTGGTAAACATAGCCAACATCCTGGAATACTTGGCAGAGCTCTTCCACAACGGCCTGTCCTATTCTTCCATTAAGATTCATGCATCAGCTATTTCAGCAGAATACAACCTGGATCCTCCAGTCTTCTCACATCCTCTGCTCAGGCAGTTTCTGAGAGGAATTAAAAATGTAAAACCACCTAGGAAGCCACCATTGCCAGCATGGTACTTGAACTTTGTGCTAGAAAAGTTGACACTCCCTCCTTTCGAACCAGCAGCAACAGCAGAATTACAATACTTATCATGGAAAACTGCTTTCCTGCTTGCAATCACTTCAGCAAGAAGGGTATCTGAGCTACAGGCATTAATGGCAGTACAGCCCTTCCTGATCTTCCATCAAGATAGAGTGTCCATGAGAACAAATCCTACCTTTATGCCAAAGGTGGTCTCCAGGGTATCTTTAAACCAAGCTATCCACCTACCTACATTCTTCCCCAACCCACAGAACAGGGGCGAAAGACTGTTGCATACCTTAGATGTACATAGACAATTACGTTACTACCTGGACAGGACCAAGGGCAATAGAAAAACTGACCAGCTACTAGTAGCATATGCAACAGGAATGGAAGGAAAAGCAATTTCAAAACAGACAATCTCTAGGTGGATAGGAAATTGCATTAGATTTTGTTACTCCTACCATGGGAAGAAAACTCCAGAAAACATCAGGCCTCACTCTACAAGGGCTACAGCCACTACCACAGCTTTTCTACGAGGAGTGGCTACCAAAGACATTTTAGAGGCTGCTACTTGGAGCTCCGTGCATACATTTGCCAAGCATTATAATTTACCTTTATACTCCAGATCCCGAGCAGGTTTTGCCACTGCTGTTTTGCAAGGGATCTTAACTACACCATAATCTTATTTCTCCTCCTCCCCCAGTTTGGCTATGGTATTCTACCCATTTGTAAGGACTGCAGATGCATCCTTGAAGGACATAGTACAGTTTTGTACCTACCATAAATGTAGATGTCCGATAGGCATGCATCTGCAGTCAGGATTACCCACCCTCCTTCCCCTCTGTGGTACTCCTAGGGTATTTGCCCATCTTGTAGCTAGCTGGGGGAATCTATTATGGTGTATTTGTTTGTATATATGTACATACATACTTATTTGTTTGCTCTCTACTATTTGGAACCATTTGCATTTATCCAAATTTAGCCTTCCTAGAGGGCACCTGGCATCTGGGGCAAGAAACACTGAGGAAAATGGCGTCGGCTGATGCCTTTATACCCGAAGAACTGCAGCTATGATGTCGGGTGAAGTGCGACATCAGCCGAGGCTAGACCCAGACTTTGGAATCCGGCCGACCGAGGGGCTGCCTGACGACAGGACAACCCATTTGTAAGGACTGCAGATGCATGCCTATCGGACATCTACATTTATGGTAGGTACAAAACTGTACTTTCTTGTTAGAGCGAAGTGGTGTGCTGAAACTGTAAAAAAAGGATGAGATTGTGTAGTGCAGGGATTCTGGGTGGTTGTGTTACAGTTTTGTGAGTTGGAGAGAGTTGGTTGTAAAGAATAATGTTGGGAATTCATTCATTCATGTAGACAGTCTTGTATGAGCCCCTTTATTTTGTTTTATCCACTGACAGTTGTAGAGTTAGATGCTTTTGGAGTTTTGGATCCCTGGCCACTTTGCCAACCAGAAGTGTCCCGTTTCATATGCTGCTTGTCTGAATTTCTCATTCAGCTGTGATTGGCATGCCAGTCTTTCAATATATACTGTGTTTGAACTCCTTTTATTTTATGGCTCTAGTGGGAGGAAAGGAAGGTATAGCTTCAAAGATATTGCAATTTGCACATTTCGTGGACCACAGATGTATGAGATATAAAGATCAGTAAAATTTAAGATAAACCTTTGCTTTTCAGTTTGTTCTTTGATCAAAGTAGGAGTATTTTTATAATGTTTGCACCATAAAACTAGACCACTCAAAACTAGGCTGTTGATTATTCATTTCATAAGGGGTGCAGACATATAAAAAGTTGCACATTCAGTCATTTGACATATATCAGTGAAAAGATTCATATATTCATAGGTGAGTACTAAAATAGCTGTGCTTGCAGGCCATTTTAAGTCTTGACAAATTCCTTTTCAAAGGAGAGAATCAAACCTTGTACTTTGTGACTGAAAGATAAACACCTTGACCATTATATCAACTCCCAACCCTAAGGGGTATTATGATAGACGAAAGATAGTGAAACAAAATTACGTTATCTCTTGGTTGTAAAGGAAAATTGTGCATGGACATGCTTTCAAAGTAATGGCTACCATGCACGTATAGGCAGGAAAATATTTCCATAGTGTTATTCTGGTATCACTTCCTTTTAATAGTTTATATTTAATTTTAATGTTTCACTTCTGTCGAATGCATTATTCTATCACTTGTTTTGTTAAGAAGTAAAATCCTGTAACTGTCTGCATAATTTTGGAACAGTGTGTGTGGGGTGTATTTCTCTATTACCTTTCATTTTTTTAAATATTTTTCAAATATCCTTCCATACCAAAATAAAAGGTTGTATTCTTGCAAAAAGAAAAAGTGTAATGTGCTGTTCAAAAGCAGTCATAGTTATTCTAATACCAGTTTTTTCTGTTCCTTTTTTTCTAGTACGACTCCATGATAGTATCTCAGAAGAAGGCTTCCATTATCTCGTCTTTGACTTGTAAGTTGGGATCTTGTTTTTCAGTTCAGTGTTTTCACGTTATCTAATTAGAAGAGACTTCTGAAAATGCATGGGTTATGATGTTGGAGTATTGCTATTGACAGATAAACTCTAAGTGGTTTAAACACATACTGAAGGTGGGCACAGTGCATTGACATTTGTTTGACAATAAGTCGTGTTCATATGAATACTTCTTTATCATGCCTTTTCCCCCTCAACAACTTGTTAATATTCTTATTTTCTGAGTGGCATCCCATGTCCTGAGCGTTTCCAGCTTGATTATCCAACTTCAAGTGGGACTTTGTCCCTTGTTTACTGACATGCAAATACTTTGACAAGAAACTGTGTCTGCCTGCTTCCTTTCCGAATCCTAACATCTTCTCCATGTAGTTGTCTGCATCTTAAGAATACCCGTTTAGCTGAATTTTTATTTTCTTTTTCCTACGCAGCATGGTTTATTTTTCAGATGTTTAAGTTTTACCTTCTGAGAGAAGCATATTCCTTGTTTGAGTTGTATGCAACTTTTGCTGTCCCTTGAGGCTAACAGAGAGATTCTATACCTTCTCCTACTTCACGTTTGATGGAAGTAGCTGAATTGTACCCCTTTCAATTCTATTTGTTTATTAAATGGGCAAAAATCAATGCAGCTAAAAATTTGTGGGAAATATTTTATTTACACCTGTTTTATAAGATGTAGTGTATGTGTGTATGTATATATATATATATATATATATATATATATATATATATATATATATATATATATCTATGGTTACTTTAGGAATGGAATCTGTAGACCTGCCTGACAACTAAATGGATTCCGAATCTATCATCCAAGAGTGTGGCGATGGCATTGAGCACAGTATGGCAATTTCCAGGAAAGATTGACCTCATAATGTCACGAACTTGGAGAAGTTCCAAAAATAAATCCAATCCAAAACAAATCTGGCTTTACTAGTCTTCCAGGATGCAAAGTTAAAAAAAAAATCATTTGAGTCGTTTCATCGTTTTAAATAACAAGGACTTTATCAAAATTCTAATGTTAATAAACGGCATCACTTTGAATAATCAGCTACACTAATCAGCTGCACTACACTTGATAATGTAATAGCCAATGAAAATGACTCTAAGTAAAGTTATGTAACACAACCATACAATAATTCAACACTTTTCGTGGAAATATCAAGTTATAAAAACAAGATATTTTCAAATCAACTCATTCCATTGCAGTTCACAGAACATACTGTTAAAATTAAAAATAATAGTTCTAATAGTGTTTTATGCAAGCATTCTACGAACTGTAAAAATTCAGAAAATTTGTTTGTTGGTAACTTCAGCATGACTGAAAGGGAAAGATCTAGAAAACTTTGGTTAGACCTGAATGAGTTGATTTAGCAACTTAAATGAAATGCTACCAAATGTCCTGGTATTAATGACATTTTGTTTTTGTTGCCTGTATTAAATTTATGTGCCTTGACAGTGTAACATTTTAAATGTATGATATGTATTTAGGTGTAGTGTCTTGCCTTTGCAATTTGATGTTTGCACAAAAAGTATTTGAATTGTTATAGGATCATGTGTCACAACAATTTAGAAGAAAGTTTGTTTTGCAATCAGGAGTAACTTGGTCAGTGACACAGTCACCAGTCATTGTTATCTAGACTTCATTTTAACCAGATGAATTTGGATTCCTAATTCAGTTTATCTCCTAAATTTGACACCCTACCAACACAGGTAGCAGTCCACTACTGCATCATCTTGCCACCTTTGGGACTAAACTAACAAAGTATCATTCATTAACACTCGACAATTCATATTTCAGTGAATATATTTCTAATAGTAGAGTCCATAAGGGGATGCTTGTTTGGACATTTCGTAATGGTGTAGATTCCAAGTCTACACTATACAAAGCCCTTACTGGCCTGTTTGACAGCACAAGTTTTGAATCGATTATCATTCTTATTAGGCATCACACCAAGAGTTTGGAAAAACTAACAGAGGAAAGGAAGCAGTTTAAGGATTCCATCACCAAGGATCTGATTTTTGATATATGTAAGTCACAGTGTGATAAGATTTTTGAAAAGTAGATGAGCATAAATTCAAGAAGTTTAAGTGGGGCAAATTTGAAGCTAAAGAAAATAAACCATATTCAAAACCAAATAGGAATATTAGTGCACCCTGTTCTTTTTCCACAAATGTTATGCATGCCTCTCATCACAGGTTACCTTATTTACTCAACAGTTATGAAGGCATACAAGAATTTTTAGTGCATCCCTCTTTAAGATGGTCCCAGCTTATAGCCAGTAGGACCAATCGGCATTAGGTGCACATACAGTGACCCAGTGTCACAGCCATCCATCTGTTCAGAACAGAGGAAAGGATCAGAGGTAAATAACAATGTTTTAGAAATAGATATGGAAATGTCTTTTATCTGACAGAACTTCAGTCAAAACTATTTCAGATGCAGATTTCAGCATCTTGAAGTACTCTTCGCACATGTGGGGATTTTCATATGTGGCTTTTATTTCCTTCATGTAAGGGTGATTTAGTTCTTATGTTGATAGACTTGAAAATGTACACACGCAAGTTGAATTTGTTTTTATTTTTTAGTCACCAAAATGTGATTTTGCTCAGTTAAGGTTGGTTTAAAAGGTCTAGTTGTTTTAATCCACTTCTCTATTCTCTTATTACTACTTACAAAAAAAATGTTGAATTTGACATAAGGCATTACTGTTCTCAAAAATGTAATAAGTTTATTTTTTTAATTTATCGCAGAATGCATGGCATTGTTTGACATCTCCGCAGATGAGAATAGTAGGCTTTGAAAGCCTGATAAAGGAAATGGTTTAGTCATTATGAGAAGTTTGTTAGCAGATAGTATTTTTTATCTGAACCTATCTAAAACGCAGTCAACGTTGCATATGCTAACATCATGTTTCATTCCAAATGGCCATCTTATACAGCCATTTATTTCTTAGGAAGTGTTTAATTTCCTTCATGTTTTGCATCTGGTGGTACCTGCCATCTTTGGTATCCCCAAAATTCATAAGGTTGTAAGCAGTCTTTCCTTGCATCCTTCAGTTTCACCCCAAGGGTCGATTTGTGAGCCATTGGCAATATATGTTAACAGAAAACTTCAGAATGTCCTGGACATGTATCCACATATTGTAAAGTATTCTTAGTATTTTTGAAATATCTTTTTAATATTTTATACTCTGATGTATACTCTGATAGTATTTTGTTTGTTACAGTTGTCAGTAACTACCTGTACAGCATTATTGCTCACAACACACACAATATCAGTATTGACTAGTTTATTGAAAACTGTAGTTAACTATGAAGCTTTGGACAACACTACAGTCAGATTCAGATACTTTCATGAGTCTTGCACAATGTTGTTCTTTTGAAGGGAGAATAATTTTGTCAACATACTGGTGTCACAATGAGGGCAGCTTCTTCACTTTGTGAAATTAGTTTTATTTCACTGGAAGAACAAATTTGTAAGAGTATTTTCATGACAAGTATTTATTTGTATTTAAGATACCAAGATGACATTTTCCTGCTTTGGTCACATACTCCTGTGTTACAATTTTTGTTTTAGATACTTAGAATTTGCTACCAATTTTTTAAGTTTGCTTCTGTTGTTGTTCATAAGAACATATTCACTACTTAGATGTTCATTTTTGAAGATACAAATAACAGAAATGTTCAGTCTACTTTATTTCATAAGCAAATGTTTTCTAACGCACATCCTCATTTCGGCAGTTGTCATGCTTTTAACCAAAAAGAAGAAAAATTGTCAAAGGACAAATGATTAGCCTGTCTAGTCTTACTTTATCAGATATTGTTTTCTTTATAGAAATAGATAACCTTATAAAGATGGTGATTAATAGAGATTACAACAATAATCTAATCAAAGAATGGTATGGCTGAAATATTTGTTGGTAGAATGGCCAACTGCAAGCCTATATTAAGCACTGAAGGGGCATTTGTGCAGAAAATCGGAACACCTTTTGTAATTGTGATGCTTTTTCCTTTCCGTTGATACATCATACATTGCAAGCATTCTTGAAAAAAGTTGGTTAAGTTTTTTTATTACTTTAATATTAATATCTTAAGTGACAAACTTAACATTGTTTTTAGAAAGAGGAGTCATCTAAACTCTTTTTCTAAAAGTAAAAAAAACGCAGTGCAACAGAAAAATGTCCTCACATGGACATTGCTGACACTGTTGATCTCTGATATGACTAATATCACAGGTAATAGTTTTCCTAGGACAATTTCTTGCTCAGATCATTGTGACCATAATACTAAAGCAATTATTTGGCTCAATGCCTGACATGTTTTTATTTAAAGAAGGCTGGGCAATCTCTCAAATTTGATTTATGAACATGTTATTGATATTAAACATAAATGTAGTAGTGCTTTATATAAACATTGTATAAACTGTAATGATTAAAAAATGTTTCTTTATTGTTAAAGTCAACATGACTGAAAAGGGTAGACCTTGGAAACGTTTACAGTGGAATGAGTTGATCTGGTCACTTAACTTAAATGCAGCTAAACATGCAGGCATTAATGAAAATGTATCCTTGATTTCTGTTTTAAAATTAAGTGCATTGAAAGTGTAACATTTTTAAATGAGTGATATGTGTTTTTAAGTATTGTGACTTACTTTTGCAATTTGATGTTTGCACAACAAGTGAATTGTAGTATGATTGTGGGATGTGTTTTATTTAATTGAGGCATTGTCATTGGTTGTTGCAGTATCATGTGCTATAAAGTTGATTATTTAAAAAATTAGGCTATTTATTCATTTTGCAGTTTTGATTAAATCCTTATGTAAGAGGAAAGTGCTCAACTGATTAAGTTTTTTAACCTGGAAGACAAGTAAAGGTAGTTTTATTGTGGAACTTGACAGAAGTTTTCATGGTGAATGAGGAAACCTGCTGTTTAACTGAAGTATGGGGTAATGCTTGCGTCATAATGCACCTTACTAGTCAGGTGTAACAGCATTGTGTTTTGATACATTTGTGGAACTCCGGGTCTAGCAGTGTCTGGAAGAGGATTATGCAGAGAACACTACTGCCAGTACACTTGTTTGCTGCGGGTCTATATTAGATAATCAAACTTTTAAATGTTTGACACCATATGATCGAACTTTCAAAAGTTTGAATATCTAATAAAAAAAAAAAAACTACATAAAACACCAACCTGAACGTTTTAAACAGGGGGGCAAGCCCCTCCACACTTCCCACTCTTTAAATATACCAACTCCGAGATCGCACTACAGTGCAGAAAAGGGAAATCTTTCCATTCCGCACTGTACAGAGATCTCCGTTACAACATTCGAACATTCAAAAATCCGATCATATGGTGTCGACCATATGACACTCGAAATTTTGAATGTTCGAACATTCAATATGGACACTTTGCTGCTGGTCTGATATCTTATCCCTGTGAACTGTCTACTTTTTGGTAGCAAGGTCTGAATACCCTGTTAGCTTGTGTGCTGTGGACTGCTTGATACATCTAGGATGTTATTGGTAGTTTCCCTGCCTTAGGCCAGTAGGAGAAGCCACTTGCAGCAGAAGCTTCTGGAACAATAGTCATTAAGGCCAAAATGCTGAGACCCAAAGCACTTGTATATTAGCGCAGAGTTATGCAGAAAAGATGGTACTGATGCACCTGTGTACAAGTAAGCTTGGAATTATTCAAAGATGAAGGACCTTCCTGACTGGTGTATCATTCAAAAAAACACTGTGAATTTCCAGGACATACCAAGCATTTGTTTGCCCTTGCCCAAGTTAGTGGGTAGCACAGTGGCTTTTCCAGGATTAGTTGCCTTGTGCCTTGCATGCATTGACTTCTGGATGATAGTCTCCTGACTTCCCATTACCTCTGAATTTGGACTAAGTGAATAATCAGAGAGTAAATGAATGAATGCCTAAGGTGGGGGGAGCACTTGTTCCTTCCTTGTGTTTGTTGCACTTCTCTTCTCATAAACATTGGAAAACAGCATCCGAAATCAAAGCTGCAACATAGTCTGTAAACAGTCTATAAACTTATTGCTGTTTTTTTTCTCATGTATGGCTATACAAGTTGCACTGTTTTACTTTCGGATGTAGGTTTCTGTTAACAATGTTGTTGAAATTTCATCTGCACTTACTGATAAAGATCCTTCTCTGTCTGCCTGAGCTTGAGCTGACAGTGGTAATGCTGACTAGTACTGACAGTTCCATTCAAGTTGGTGACTAGGAGACAAATTGAAATGCTGCTGCCATTTCAATATAGGAACCCACTTGACTATTTTTTTTCAGAAATTGTTACCACTCCTGAATTCTTTGCATTACAAATCTCCAAACTAATGAACAGATATGGTAGAGAATGCACCTTAATGGCATAAAATGAATCTAGTTAATCCATTGCAGAAGGATAAGGATGTATGAGGCTTTACTTGTACACCAAGACTGTCTGTCCATCCTCCTTGCTAGAGTCCCAGAGAGAGAGAGTTTGAGAGTCATCATTTTCACCTCATAAAGGTTTCCGTCTAGTATCCAGAAAGTAACAAAAAGCAGCGAAAAAAACTAAAGAAAATCAAAAGTGGCGTCTGGTCGCTGAACGCCAATGGATCAGGGAACGCCAAATGTACTCGAAATCACTAAAAAGGTATTTCAGGTGCTGATAATGAGTCCGCAGATCACAGAGCTGATAAAATCAAATCCAGTTTATTAAATACACAATCCAAGGTTAAGCGCTTTCACACACGTAGTGTGTGCTTCATCAGAACACTATTTTATGATTTAAACGGACTTTAAATATGTGTTTTGGCGCCAAATTGCTGTAACACATTTAAAGCAACAACGCCTTATTAAATGCATATGATACTAGCAATAGTTTTATATTATGGCACTCAAAATTCACTACACATTAATAAATTATATTATTAAATTATACTATTATATTCATATACAGAATATATAAGGTATTTGTACAAAATTGATCAACTACACTATATGCCTATACTATTGGCAAATACAATAAAATTTATTCACATATACATCCTCTCTTTTTCAGTGTATATTGTGTATGTGTGTTTAATTCATTCATTATATATTAAAAATAAATAAAAGTGCCAATCAATATACTAATGACAATTAAAACTACACCATCCCCTCAATATAACACCATAGACAAATGTTATTAATATTGAAAATATTAAAGATAAATGTCATTGCATAACATAACATTTGAAAATACATAAAATATTATAAAAATATATGATACAATTCTCATACTGCAAGTATAGGTTTAACAGAGATAAAATCGTTAATTCCCGGGGGGGTCGTGGCATCAGTCAATATCTGCCAAAAACATTCTCTATATAACAAATTCCCCTTAGTTTTCCCACCCCTTGGGTTTGGCGTTACTATTTCTAAAATGCAAAATTTGAACTCGTGCTCACTACCTCTGTTCATTATATGTTTAGCTAAGGCATTTTTTTCATCCTTTTTCCTAATGGAATAAGTGTGTGCGTATATCCTTTTTCTGAACTTTTGTTCAGTTTTTCCAATGTAATAGGAAGAACATTTTTTGCATATAGCCACATACACTAAATTCCTAGTGTTACAATTCCCTTTCTTAGGAATTAATCTAGTCTTGTTGTAGTTCATTAAAACTATCTCCGTCTCCTCCGTAATGTACCTACACTGATTGCAGGATCCACATCTCTTCGTACTGCCCACACCTTGATTTTCCATTCCCCTTATACTTTTTTCCAAAAGGAGTTTCAGATTCTGTCCCATCCTATATATAAAGCTGGGTTTAGCTCCCAATATATCTATAATTTCATCATTAACTAACATTGTGTGCCAATGCCTGTAAAGTATGTCTTTTATAATATTACAATACGGGCCAAATTCTATAACACATGATCTACCGAAGTCCTTACCATTATCTTTCGCCTTTTCTATTACTGCAATATTACTATTTGGTACATTAGTGTATTTGATACCCAACATGGGGATATATTTTTTCCCCCATTGCTCAATAACCTCCACCTTAACTTGATTCATCATTTTCTTGTTGTATCCCTTGTCTATAAAGAAGGAAGTAATGAGATCTATCTCATCCACCATATCGGTGTACTCAGAAGTCATTCTAAGTGCTCTGATGCATTGCCCTTTATATATATTCCTTTTGGTCTTACCGGGGTGGCAACTTCCATAATCCAAATACGAATTACTGAAAGTTTTTTTCCTATGTATGTTGGATTTGTATATGCCATCTTTCCTAGTAATGATAGTATCCAAATAAGGTACACCAACTTTGCTGACATTAGACGTGAATTTCAAATATTCACTACTGTTGTTTATAAAGATGAAAAAATCATCAAAAGATTCCTGGTCACCTTCCCATATAATGTATATATCGTCTAAAAAACGTGAGTAATGTTTAATTTTTACATTATATATATACTCTTGAACACGATCTTCTCCTCCCAATTCAACATTACTAAATTGGCATAGATTGGGGCACAGGCTGAGCCCATTGCCACTCCTTTAACCTGTTTGAATGTTTCTCCCTCGTAATAAATATAGTTATTATCCAGGACAATGGACATAAGTTCATTAATTAACTGTACTCTGTCCCATTCCAATTCACCATACCGATATATACTTTCACTGAATGCTTCAAGTCCTTCTATCTTCGGGATACATGTAAATAAATCTATAACATCAATAGATGCATAAGTGATTTCGAGTACATTTGGCGTTCCCTGATCCATTGGCATTCAGCGACCAGACGCCACTTTTGATTTTCTTTAGTATCCAGAAAGGGATGTGTAGAAAGTGATGGTTTTGAGACCATGCATCGAGATGCAGTGAATATATAGGAGGAGTTCTCAAATTTGGAAAGCCTAGAATCTTGCCTTTTACCCTATCATTGTGTTTGATTTCCAAAATTAAATTTTATTTCAATTACAAATTGGTCTGTTGGTTTTATGAAGACTCGGTAGCTGTGTTCAAAAGTAACATCCTTCTGGACTCTGTCAGGGTCCTTCTTCTTTGACATTAATTGCAACAATCAGGAGAGGGTATTGCATGGTCTTGTACATTTCATAGAAGAGAATGACTCTGACAACAGAAAAACTGCAAAAAAGATTTTGTTTCTTTAAAGTTGTATCCTCTAACTTAATCAGTGTTTTATTTACTGTCAACTTAACAGAGCAGTCCATTTGGGATTTTTATCCCTGAAACATCCTATAGCAAGCTTGTGACCTGTTTTCATCTATGGGGGATAATCAGTCCAAGTGGTATTCATCTTTTAAACCAGTGGTTTTCAACATTTTTACACTAGGGGAGCATTGGAAATGCAAGAATTATTTCAGGGACCGCTAAAGCACAAATAAAAAACATTATTTATAAGGAACCAATTCAAACGCTCGCTGCTTGGGCATTGTATTCCAAAGGATATGAAGTCTGAAACTTCAGTCCTTTTTATGAGGAACAGACTGAAAATATGGGACAAAAATCTGGACAGTTGTTGAGAGGTTTGCTACCTACCACACACACACACACACACACAAGTAATCAGGGACACTTTTCATATATCAGTATTACACTTTTCATATATCAATTTTATTAACTTGAGACATTGACAAAACAACAGAACACGAGTGAATATGTTTTTTTCTAAAGTAAAAGAAGTCTGTAACTCTAGTTATTGTCATTTATTTAAGTGTAATTCATCACCTTTTCTCCAAAAGTCACTACTTTTAGATGGGATTAAGAGGAACAGAGCTAAAATTTCAGTCAAAATCAGGGACAGTTAAAAGGTATGCACCTACCTACCTCCCTCTTGCACACACTCATGCAGAGAGGTTCCCTCCCTCTTAAACACACACACACACACCTCCCTCCATCTCTCTCTCACACACACACACCCACCATCATACCTCTCAACCTCTTAGCACAAAAAATCTGGGCAAAGCTAAAAATAATGGTGAGAAAAAACTTTAAATATTGCTCTCACAAACTTATAAAGTTGCTAGAATAAAAGGTATTGTGTGATCATGAATTTTCTGAAGGATATGAAGTCTAGTCAGAAAAACTGCAAAAAGATTTTGTTTCTTTAAAGTTGTATCCTCTACCTAATCAGTGTTTTATTTACTGTCAACTTAACAGAGCAGTCCATTTGGGATTTTTATCCCTGAAGCATCCTATATTAAGCTTGTGACGTGTTTTCATCTTTGGGGGATAATCACTCCGTGGTATTCATCTTTTCTCTAAAAGTGCATTTTTCGTGCAGTGACACGCACTTTTTCCTCTGTGTTGATCTGTATGACAATAAAGTTTACTTTGACATTAACTTTGACTTTAAAACTCAAATGCCTGTCGTTGTGTAGTGAATTCTGCCCTCCCGGATTTGCCACAGTAAACCCAAAAAAACATACATTTTATGAGAAACAGACTCAAAATGGTCTGGACATTCTGCAAAAATCTGTACAGTTGAGACATTTCCCTCTCTCTCTCTCTCTGTGTGTGTGTGTGTGTGTGTGTGTGTGTGTGTGTGTGTGTGTGTGTGTGTGTGTGTGTACACACAACACACACACACACACACACCTACCTATTTCTTGCATACACACTTAACTACTACTTACGTACATACACACCTGTGTACCTGTCCTTTAAACAAATGCACACTCCCTACCTCTCACTTCTCCATTCATGATCCACATTTCAAACGTCTTCTGGCATTCAAATTATGTTCACACTGAAGGCGAAGACAGAAACAGCAGGTTACACAGACGCAAAAGACAAAAACAGGTGACACGCACACCTGTTGCGTCTGTGCAACTGGATGCAAAGGGCATTCTTTAAAGAAGAACGCCCTTAAATTTTAATTTTAATTAAAAAGAAGTCTCCCATCCAGCAGCCACCCCCTCCCAGCCAGTGGGGCCCTAGTCTTTCATGGGCTGACAGGAAATTTCTGCCTGACCTGTGGTTAAAAAAACACTTTTAAACCATCTACTACTTTGGATAGCTTCAGCAGAAACTGGACGTGTTTCATGTTATTTTACATGTTAAAAACTGTATTGTCACTACTGTTGGTTTGTGTGTGATAATATCCATTAAAAATAAATTTTTATTTCTCATCTAAAATTGTTTTTTTTTCCCCTTTCGTAATAATTTTTCTAAGTCATCTTGTTAAAATTCAGGACTTCATGTGCCTGTATCACTGAGCTAGCTGTCATATATAGGATTTTTGTCATGAGCTTGTCCTCTTCATCCAAATTCTTTCCATATGTGCAGAGATTTTGTACCGTCTTATTTCATACGATTCTGCAGGGACTGATGAATGGATTCATAGTTCATACACATCCATTCCTTCAGCTTGTTTAACCTCAGTGCTGGCAAGAGAAGAAATGAGCACAGGATTCTTTGTCTGCTTGGTTATTCCTCACCTTCTAGTAGCTGAACAGCATGCATCCTGCCAAAGCAAAGCCTGCACTTACTGCTGCTGATGTGTGTACTCCCACACACGCTGGTCTTGGCTACAGTGCTTTGCCATTGCTTGGTGCAACCGGAATGCTACCCTGCCAGTGACAAGCTGTTGAGCATTTCCTTTCCTCCAACAGATTCCAGTTGTGCTGGAAGGCCTTTTCCAAATCACTTTCCAGCATGGGTGGATTGATCTTTGCTGCTCACTGCTGTCACTCTCTGGGTTTTCTATTTCTCAGGCTTGGTACTGATCTTTGGGGAGCTTAAGTGCTCTGTGCCACTGAGACCAATTAGTTCAGTTTTTTGTCACCTTATTTGTTCGTTAACATTTTTGTTGCTGTGCCCATGATAAGTGCATATTTGCATATTTCTTAAGCCTGTTTCTGTTTTACCAGTCTTCCCTGTAAAAAAAAGGATTCCCGTTTCAAACCTTGAAGATCTACTTGTTACAAAAAAAAAGAGCAAACATGAAGAACCATTTCTGCTTTCTGAGCAAAATAGTAGATGGAGAATGTTCTCGTATTATTCAAGTATGTAGACGTGGCAGAGTTAAAACTGAATATCCAGTCGCTGGTACTTGGAGGTCATTGTCATGCTGGATCTCTGAGGAAGAAATAGCTGATTTTGAGAGTGTTGTTTAACTTCTTGTTAATCAGTTGCACAGCCTGATTAGAATACCATAACATTACAAAGGGGAAAATGTCTTACTTTGCTCATATATGAAAACAAAGAAAAGACAGTGGGAAATCGGCAGAATACCTGGCAAGAAAGGGTTAGGCATAGTAGTAGTCGTTTATTCATAGTGGAGAAAATGTAATGCCACTGAATTGAAACTTGCTTTTCTTTGCTGCAGTTATCTGATGACTGTTTGGATCGGCTGGCCTTTGTTTATTACAGTTTGAATACAGCCCTCAATTTTCACCACAGTTACTGCAGCATTTAATGTTCTACCTATCCCTCACATTCAGAGGAGCACTTAATACTCCGCTGCATGAATTTAGAAGATTATAGTTATTTTTTTATGTATCCTTTCCATTAATAGATTACAAATTCACTTTAATCCTGTAATGGGTTATACTGCTACTAAAATGGAAAACATGTTAGACTTGGTATTAACAAATATTAATATAGTGCAAAGTCTGTTGTTGACCTTTTGACTTATATGGCCTGAGATACATTTTAGGAATGCAAAACAAAGTAATAAAGTAAAAAAGTAAATAAATGCACTTATATGTATATGTTTAAGTAGCAGCATATACTGGGATTATGTTAAACATCACTCATAATATTAAGGCATGACTCCAGTGGGCACCTGCTTTATGGGCGTATGTGTGGGAAATATCTTTTCAGTTCAGCTTGTGTTATTACACTTTTGAAGTAATATATTGTTTGTTATGCAGACATTTTATAGAGATGGTCTTTTGTATAGTTCAGTTTTTGCATACTACATATTCCTGATAAGTTGTTTACTTTGCATGTCAGGCTCACACGTATCTTCCCTGGGGTCCCCACTGAAAATGTGCTCTGCTCACTATGGCCAGCCCGGTCCACAAAATGTAAATAAAAACAAGTAAATGTTATGAAAGTCTGTTTGCAAAATGTAAATTTTTTTTAAAAGTGCAAACAGAAGTAGAATTGGAAATATACACTCATAAATGACTTTTAACTGCCGAGCATCAAGCTAGTGAGTTTGTATATGCAAATGACCAAATCAAAGTAGAGTAACGAGTTAGAAACAGATAACATTAGCGCTGAGCAGCAACCACAGTGCTCCTCCTTTCTGAATACCAGCATATTCAAGTGTGCTGGAGCTGCACTCCTGCTAATGTGAAAAAAATACCAAGAGCTGAGAAACCAATATTGGCGGCCACCCTTCATGCTTTCACCTTCATGACCAGAACATTGGTGTGCAATGTGCAGGGAAACACATACAATATGTCTAAGTGCAACCCAGACAGTTCCCATGATTCCCATATCTGGCATACATGGCCTCTACCAACATTTTGTGTATGATGGCTTCCCACCAGGTCACATCTTTTAGTAGGTACACACATTGGTAGGTGCATAGGTCAGGCTGTATTGTTTCCATTTAAACAGGCTGCTGGCCACATATAGGGGTATTCACTTTTGTGTGTTGTAACTGACACTGGATAGGCGTTGAGATAGTATACAGCAGTGCATAGTCACAGGCAAAGGAGTTTTTGAATGTGTTTTTGAACTCCTAGCTTGGATGCATGTGGTTGTATACTGTACTTATACACCTGAGACCTATATACATACATATATACATATATATATTTACATGCATACATATATTATACACACACACACACACATATATATATATATATATATATATATATATATATGTGTGTGTGTGTGTGTATATATGTATGTATGATTGTCTATGTAAATATATATATATATATATATATATATATATATGTATGTATGTATATGCATATGTGTGTATAATATATATATAATATATATTTATATATACACATATATAGCTATATATATATCTATATATATCTATATATATATATATATATATATATATATATATATATATATATATGGGAAGAAATGAAGGACTCTCTATGGCAAGTACAAATACAATGTTAATGAATGCACTGTGGAATTGATGTCCTTCCTCAGATCACTGTTGTAGTATAAAAAATTGTTGGGTTATCTTGCCAAATAACTCAGAATTTCAGAAATTAACATATGAGTGTAAACCCAGAGGCTGTCTTGCTGCCAGTCTGAGAGCAGGTCTTGCACTCATCGGTCTGTTGTACGTGTGGTCATTGGTACCGTTGGTCTGCACTGGTTCAGGTAAATGCCACATTGAGGAACTTTCCTTGACTCTTCTCACTTGCATTGCTGTTTGTTGATCTATTAGATGTCATCTAGAAGGAGAAAGTGAGATTGTGGTAGTCAAATTCCCTACAAGGATCTTAACTCCCAGTGACCCTATAACTATAAGAATTATACAATCTATCAGTTCTTTGTTTCTAAAAACCTTATGAATGTGACTGTCACTTGATTCCTACTTGGAGAACTAGAGCTCAACTGCCTTGCCTAAGCATAAGAGGAAGAGCATTCCGCCCCTGATGTTCCACATGCCCAAAAGAAAGATTAAGAGCCCTAGACCTGATATAATGACTTCCCTGTTGGACTTGGACGTACCCACAGAGGTGTTGTAACCCATGGTATGCATACCACCTTTTCAGAAGTCCACTATCATGACGCCACTAGAGGCCAGTACAGCATCTGTGGTTCGCACTTCCGAAGTGACTGAATTTACTGAAAATGCAGAGAAGGGGAGCCCTGTTTAATTATTTCTGAAGGACCCAAATGTACACCGCAGATGATTTTCATAGAAGAAATAACTGGTGTCTCTAACTGAGATGCTTCTGTGGTCAGAACCTTTGTGACTAGTGAAAGTGTGAGCATCACAGCTAGAAAGAAATAATCAAAAATGTTTTCTTTCCTCAGACAACCAAAGAAAGGTGTTGGATGGATTTTTCACTGGACATGCAAGACTGTAATGGCACTTAGGCCACCATCCTTTGCAGGGCCTACTTCCACTGCTGCTTTTCGTACCACACCTCTATAGAGACAGATTCATCTTCTGAGGATGAAGATGCTGAATCGGACTCTGATGAGCACTCCTTTTTCTACTCTTCCCAGATCTACACACCAGGTCAAATGACTTTTGATGATGACGACTCCCTTTCTTCTGACTCTCTTGTTAAAGAAGCTCCATTTAGGAGAAACCATTAATACGATGAAACATGGAGCACATTTCTGATGTGCGAAAAAGATGACATAACCTTTCGGAAGTAGGCACACCTGATCCTACACATGTCTCATCTGTTCTTGAAGCCTTCCTTGATGCCTTTGCATCCACTTCCACTGTTCCTGACTCTCAATTTCCAACCCTTAAAAGGTCTATAGATTTTATAAAGTACCTGAAGACTTAACATTTCTATGCAAAAAAGTCAGTGGAAGACCCTTCTGTGTTTTCCATGTCTAACAGACAAGCTCTTTAAGCTACTGCCAATGCCCTTACCTTGGATCAAGACAGACAAGCAGTGGACATATTGGGGAGGAAGTTTTATATCTCTTCCACACTGTATTTACTGAATTATCAAACTCAAATAACTAGATATCTGCTGTCTGTTCTTGGAAACTTAAATGAAACACTGTCCTGTTTGGTAGAACCAGGGAGTAAAGAGCAGGCCATGTCTGTGGTGGAACCAAATAACAGAAAATCCAAGATGAAAACATTAAAAAAAAAAAAAAAGGGAGCCACAATATAGCAAAATAAACATGACTGGTGGTTCTGGAACCTCCGCTATATGCCTTCAAGGAATAATTTGAACACAACAAAACAACTGCTTATATAAAAATGCTGACAAAAGTGCTAATAATGCTAATAGAAAATTCTCATTCAGTTCCTTAACTAACAATTAAAAAGAATTAAACAATGAACTGTTGAATTAAATTTATATACACATGTAAATGACTGAATGTTTCAAAGTTATATTAGATTTGCAAGCAAACTTTTAAATAGTACTACCTAAATATGTAAGTTAACTTCCAAATTCATACCCGTTGGTTGAAGTGTTCTATAATTTAAAATAAATGTACTCTCCATTACAAGTAAAATGTGAATAAAATCGCCTCCTCTATCGAAGTTTGGTCATGCTAAAATACTAAAGAAAAACTTTCATTTGAACTGCCATGCACCCTCTGAAAATGTTCTGCTACAGCATATCTAAACTATAACAAATGTCCCCCAGGTATTCAAGTGTACATATCTTAACCATACGTTACAGAACCTGCTATATAGACTACCCTGCAAGAAACTCAAATAAACCTTTCCACAGAATCATACATTTTACCTTTTTTTTTTTTTTTTTTTTTTTTTACTAGAGATATTCTCAATTCTTTTGCAAACTCTGCATTTACCACAGGGCAATGAGCCTACCTTGGTTCCACTCCCTCTAGTATGTCCTTCTTATGGTAAGATTTTACACAACTGTACTATGTCCTTCTATATCATTGTTGCAGTGTCCAAAACAGAAGGGAGAGTAAAAAAGCTCAAAAAACAGAGTGGAAGGAGGAAGGCTGAGAAGAGCCCTCAACAAACCCACATAAAATGGTATAAGCAAAACCTGCTCTGGTCCTAGAAACCATATGTAACTTCTAAGGGTATGCACTAAAGACCAAGTAGCAGCTTCAAGGATGGAATTGGTGACCAACCCCTAGAAAAAGGCACCACAGGAGGCGGCAAAAAAAAATTTTTTTTAAGCTTGTTTCCTGCCTTTCCTATACGTTGTCTAGTCCAGATACAGATTTCCTGTATCCAGGGCTGTTTGTAAGCTTCTGAGCCCCCAAGCCTTTCTGTGTTGGAGGGAAGCCTTCTAGCTTAATTTTGTGTCTTAAAACTAGCCAGTTTTTTAGTTTCAGCACTCAGATATGTTTCTTTGAGTTCAGCACTTGTTCAGAACTCATTGTAAGCACTAAATAAGCTACAAATTACTACAGCACTCAACTTTCCTCACTTGTCTAGTACTTTTGTACTTAATAAATAAGCACCTATCCAGGCATGTCTAAGGGTCATCTCCTGGTGTTTTCTCCTGTCTACCTGATGAATCTGGGCATCTTGGGGCAATATAGCAATTGCCTCATGTACACAGACCCTCTCCTCCTACCACCCAACACTACAACCTGTGAGAGAGGCACTTATATAACCAAGCTGGAAGCAAAGTACTCTTCACCCAAGACTGGACTAGACAGTCAAGAGGAGAAGGTAAACACTTGCACCACACCACACTCATCACATAGTCCCTCAAAACCTACACCACCAAAACATACACATAGAAACACAAAACACACACCTACATTCGTGGAGGCTGTCAAAAAAAAATCTACCCAAGCAACAGGGACCTCCAAAGCAGAAACACAAGCAACCTCCACCCCCCCAACACAACCCAAATGAGACACAGCCCACAAATTCAGTGTGTCACTCAACCACAGCCCATAAGGCATAACAATGTACCCAACACTCTAGTCATAGGTGACTCTATAGTCAGGCACACTGATGTTCCACTCACCAGGCTAAACAAGGAGAAAGTTACTGTCAGCTGCCTGTCAGGTGCCAGGATCTGCCACATAATGCATGCTCTCAGGTCACTCCACAACAAGTACAAATATGACTCTGTCATTGTCCATGTTGGTGTGAATGACCAGAGACATACCTCCCCGGACTGCATGAAAAGAGACATGGAGGAGCTGTCCAATCTTGTAGCTCAGGCAGGTATGACTCTAGCCCTAAGTAGCATCCTGCCTTCACCCAGAATGATACCACAGTACAAGGACAAAATGAGTGACTTTCAACTATTGGCTAAGCTTCTGGTCTCATTCTAAGGGGATTCTATATATGTCTGCCTGGGATGACATGATCAACAACCCACAATGCTTTGCCAGAGATGGCCTGCAGCTGTCATCCTTGGGATTCTGGATACTGGCTAAGGCTCTTGCCACCCCTATAGTGCCTTTTTTAGGCAAGATTCAAATGACAAATTCACCACTGTAACAGGTACAAGCAAGCAAATCTGAGGGTAATGCTACTCAATGCTAGAAGTCTAAATCTCAAAATGCACTCACTCGAGGCACTCCTTAAAATGGAGAACATTGACATCTATGCAGTGACAGAGACCTGGTTCAAGGCTCCAGAGCACCCCTGCATTACCAGGCTATATTTCATATCACACCTTTCGGCCACCTAACTTGGACCGAAGCACTAAAGGCGGAGGCGTGTCCATATTCATTAAGGATACCCACACCTTCAGGCTAGTTGCTCAGTATAATGCATCTGAGATTATCCAAGTACAACTAACTCTGGGCAAGACCGCAATGCAAATTGTGGCTTGCTACAGATCCCCCACCATGCCCCAGGATTCCCACTCCTCATTTCTTGATGCACTGGAAAATATTAGGGTACAACGTAACATCCTAATAATGGGTGATTTCAACTACCCCACTATTAACTGGGAAAACTACTCGTGTACCAACTCTTGTGCTCAACGTTTTCTGGAATTCATAAATTTCAATGCCTTGGATCAACTTATCCACACCCCCACCAGGGGCAGCAATATCCTAGACCTGGTCATTACCAACATGGGCAACCAGTGTTCCACACCAGAGGTCAGTTCCTCGTTGGTCAGTTCCGACCACAAGCAAATAACCCTAGACATCCACATCCCAGCCCCACCCCCCATTAGGGAAACCACCGTAAAAAAATTTCTCCAAAGCCAACTTCACGCTTCTTAAGACAGAAGTGGCAAACTTCACGACACCCATGCTGACGGACAATAGAGATACGACTGCTGAATCCTGTACAGTTGCACTTTATAAGCACTTACATGAGTGCATGGATCGTGCAATATCTAACAGAACCAAGATGCTATCCTCTAAAAAAAGGAAGCCAATCTGGTGGTCCCCTGATATAAACAAACTCTACAACAGAAGAAAGAAACTGTTGCAAAAATGTGTAAAATCCCATGATTGGAGGAACTCCGTGGTCAGCCTCAGTAAGAAGCTGAGATTCCTCATAAAATCCTCCAAAGCTAGTAACGAAAACAAAATCGCCACTGATTCTAAAGACAACCACAAAGCATTCTATAGCTATGTCAAGAATCTCAATGGCAACACTCAGATCTGCTGTGAGTTAAAGCACAATGGCACTAAATATACAGAACCAACTGATATTGCCAACATCCTGGCAGATAGGTTCAGTGCTAACTTTACCCCTCTCTCATCCCCTAAAGGGCCCATCTCTGTACCGGAAGAATGCAAAGTACCTGTAATCTCGGCTGCACAGGTAAAAAACGCACTCTCCAAAGCCAAGAACACAGCATCCATGATACCTGACAACATCCCAGGCTGTGTTCTACATGAACTACAGAACGAACTGGCACCCCGCCTAAGTACCATGTTCAATCATAGCCTCACCTCAGGCTTTCTGCCCGCTGAATGGCGCACAGCAACAGTTATCCCACTCCACAAAGGGGGAGCAACCACGGACCCCAGGAACTACCGCCCCATTAGCCTGATGAGCCTGGTCTGCAAGGCTATGGAGCATATCATCATGGAACTTCTAAACAATGACATTGGCAATCTCCAAACTCTGGACCCTACCCAGTTTGGGTTTGTAAAAGGCAGATCATGTCTCCTAAACCTGATAGACTTCTTTGAAGCGGTCATCAAAGCTGTAGATGAGGGTAAGGTGGTACACACAGCCTATCTAGATCTCGCCAAGGCTTTCAACACCACCCACCACTCTGGAAGTATAGACAAACTCACTAAACTAGGTATAAATCCCTATGTCACAAGATGGGTTGCCAACTGGCTCGCTGACCGAACACACACTGTGAAAGTAGCAGACTCTAAATCCAACTTCAGACCAGTGACAAGTGGAGTACCACAGGGTTCAGTCCTAGGTCCTCTCCTGTTTGGTATCTACTTCTCTAAAGTACAGGCTAACACAGAAGGTCTTTGCCTAACAAAGTCACAGATGACTGCAAACTAGGAGCCATAATCAAATCTAACGATGTGGACATCCTACAAAAGGGCCTCACTGAGACATATGCCTGATGTCAAAGCCATGGCCTCAAGCTCAATGCCAAAAAGTGCATTGTCATCCCTTTTGGTAAAAACTCTGTACCCATAAACTACCACATAGGCGGTAGTCTACTTAACACCGAAAGTGTGATGAGACCTTGGGACACAGGTTTGACAGTAGTCTCTCCTTTGATAATCACATTGTCACAGTAGTCAGGAAATCCTTCTACGTGGCACACATCACAAAAGGTTTCTCATCCAGGAAAAAAGAGGTAATTGTTCCCCTCTACTCATCACTCATTAGACCCATTATAGAGTACAACGCCCCTTTTGGTATGTACCTCACAAGATCTCTACAACAACTGGAAAGGCCACAGAAATACCTCACAAAGAGGATTACCTGCCTCAAAGAGATGCCCTACGCAGACAGTCTCAAAAAATTCCAGCTTTACTCTGTCGCATATTGCCTACTCAGAAGCGATCTCTGCCTAACATACAAAGCTATGTCAAACCCAGAGCTGTTGAACATGCTCCACATAAAGAAATCCCAATCCCTCCGAGCTACACGCTCTAGGAACCTAAATCTTGTCACCACAATAAACAGAACATGCTGGAGGGATAGATTATTGTCTCAGAGACTTCCCATACTCTGGAACAAGTTACCTATCTATATCAAACAAAGCTCCTCATTAGCACTGTTCAAGAAAAATCTTGATGATTGGATGGGAGATAGGAAATTCACCCCAGGGATCACTTCTGTGCTCCGCTTGACAGAGGCACAGGAAAATAATTGTCTTGGGTGGCAAAAGCCAGGGTACTGTTTGGCTAGGTTTATATAGGCCCTAGGGCCAATAGCCTAGTACCTACCTATGAACCACCCTAGTGGAATGAACTCTTAACAGAAGTAGACTGAGATTTGCCATGAAAATAATAACAAAACAAAATTGCCTTACATATCCAAGAGGAGATGGTTTGCTTACAATCAGCTACACCCAATGTACTGGGATGAAAGAAAACAAAAAAGTTGATCATGCTTATGAATGGCCTTATTTTTATCTACATAGTACCTGAGCTTGTCTGTGCAGTTCCATGTTATGCAGGACCCTATCACTAGTAGACTGAGGAGAAGGGAAAAGGAAGAGGGTTGTACTGATAGGACAACTTGTTTACTACCCTAGGAATAAAAGAAGGATTAGTACAAAGGGACACCATGTCCCTATGAAAACACAAAAAAGGAGGAATGGCTATAAAGGCCTGGAACTCAGAAATCCTCTGAGCAGAAGTAAGAGCCAGCAACAAAACAGTCCTCCAGGTACAATGTTCCAAAAAAGTAGAATATACAGGCTCAAAAGGAGCCTCAGTCAATGTTTTCCAAAACAAAATTATGGTTCCAAGTAGGAGGAATAGGTTCCTTGGAGGCCTAATATGCAAGACGTATTTAAGAAATTGTTTGACCTCAAAACAAGAAGTCAAAGGAGGATTCAAGGGCAGACCGGCAGAAATGGCTGGCAACTGAGCCTTCACAGAAGAATAGGTAAGGCCAGACTAGACCATTTCACACGAGAGGACCAGAGGGACCCCCACTGAAAAAGGGTTCTGGCCATGTGCATAACACCAGACAGAAAATCTTTTCCATTTGGACATGTACAATTTCCTGGCTGAGGGTTTTCTTGCCTCCTATAAAACCCTGAGCATGTCCTCATAAAATAGCTGCCCAAAAGGGATCATAACCCAATCATCCACAGAGTCAATTAAAGAGTGGACAAATGAGGATGATGAGAGACACCTTGTCTTGTGTGAGGAGATCCAAAAGCTGAGGTAACTTGTGCTGATTGTCCCTGGCCAGATGCATTAAGAGAGGGAACCAGTGCTGTCTTGGCCAAAAGGCAGTCACTAGCAAGATTTTCAGGGAGTCCAGCTGAATCTTCTGCAGGATTCTTGGAAGTAGAGGAAGAGGAGGGAAACCTTAAAGAAACATCCCCCTTCCAAGGAAAAAGTCCATCTTCCATGCCAGATGGCATGGCACTTTGGAACAGAAGAGACAAAGCTGCCTTTTCAGAGAGGAGACAAAAAGATCTACCCGAGGAATATCCCATTGATGGACAATGCCCAGAAACAAATCTCTGTGAAGCATCCATTCGTGAGTCTGTGGTTTGGACCTCCTCTGAGAATCTGCCACTAGATTGTGTTCTGAAAGAATATATACTGTATGAAGAGGTAACTGAGAGCCATCCTGCAGAAGATGCACGATATTGTGCCTCTCTGCTTGCTGACATACCACATCACTGTAGTGTTTTCTGTGTACACCTTCAAGGTGCCTAAAGTTTGTTGGGCCAGAATCAGATATCTCATCTTAGATTTTGTGGTCTGACTGCTGATGGGAGGCCCAGAGACCTTGAACTTTCAGGTGACGAAAGGAAGCTCCCCCCATCTCTGCAGCATATTGTGAACAGTTCTTGACAAGGGACTGGAGGCAGAATGGGCCAGCCTGGGTATAGACAAAACTGCTGAATACACCATTCAGATTCCTTCTTTACACAGAGAAGAAGCGCTACTCTGAAATCCAGAGGGTGACATTGCTACAGCCAAACTGACTTGAGGTACCACTGAAGCTTCTGCATATGCAGTCTGGTAAGAGGTACCACTGGAATAGAACTGTCTGTGAATCCCAGGACCCGAAGAAACTCCCTGGCTGGCATGGCAGTCAGAAGAAGAAGAAACTGAAAGAAGGCTGTCAATGACAAAACATTTGCAAGTGGAAGAGAAGCCAACATTGGTGCTGTCTGAATCCTTCATCCTAGATGCACATGATCCTGACAGTGAGTCAGGACAGACTTTTGGAAGTTGATAGTAAACCCCAGACTTTGTAGAAAAGAGATGGTGAACTTCAGATCCCGTAACAGGTGACATGGAGAAGGTGCCTGAAGTAGCAGGTTGTCTAGATAAGGAAAAATCTTAATGCCTTGGAGGCTGCAGAAAGCAAGCACATGAGCTAGACATTGTGTGAATACCCTTAGGGCAATAGAGAGGCAAAGAACTAAAAATGAAAGGAAGACACAGAGAAGTGTATAAACTTAACTGAAAAGAGGGGTGACCAAGGATACGAAGGTAAGTATCTTTCAGATCCGAGGGCACCAGAAAAGCCTGGGGTAACAACAGAGGAAACAGGGTTTGAAGCGTAAGGATACAAAAAGAAGGGACTTTGGGAAGGGTGGTGAGCTTGGAGAGATCTAGAATAGGTCTCCCAAGTGCCCTCCTTTTGAGGAACCAGGAACACCCTGGAATAAAAAACTCTGTCCCACTGGGGAAGGGGGACAGGTTGAATGGTTCCTTGGTTCACCAGGAACCATAGAGCCTCTGGGAAATTAAGTTGATCTAGAGGAGGTTGTGAGGAATCCCTGACAAAAGGAGAGGCTTCCATGCCGCAAAATAACCCTGACTGGTAGAAAGAACCCAAGAGTCAGAAGTGATGAGATGCCAAGTTCGAAGACAAAGGGAAAGCTGAAGGAACAAAGGTACCTGGTCTAAAATGTGTGTGTGTGTGTGTGTGTGTGTGTGTGTGTGTGTGTGTGTGTGTGTTGGGGGTTGTCAAAAAGAAGCAGACTTATCAGATAAGAGGCTTCTGGGCCACAGAAATCTGAGAAGCCTTAGCAGAGGGGGCTCACCTCTACCCTTCTCGCCCTTGGACACCTGGCTGGGTTGTCTGCAAAACAAAAGCAGATCTAGAAGGATAATTCCTCTAGAACTTAGGGATAGGAGAGACAAAAATATGTTTAAGGTCTTGCAAGGCTTTGCTTTCTCTTGAAGAGACTTGAACATGTTAGTAGCAGCAGTCTCAGAACGATGTTTGGTATCCAAAGGAGCATCTAACAACTTGGTCTTAATGTCCTTGGGCAGAGACTGAAGACAAAGCCAAAAATAAAGCCTCATGACAGTCCCAAAAACCATAGCCCCAGAAAAGGCATTAGTAGTGTCACGGCTACACCTAATAGAGTGGCAAGCCACTTGAGAAGCAGAATCTATAAAAGGTAAGGCAAAGGATTTGCTTTTAGAATCCGGGAGGTTAGAAATAACCTGACAAGCATGAGCAATCAAGGCCAGAGCATACCTGGCCATATGGGTCTGGTAATTAACAGCCCTAAAGGCCAAAGTAGTAGTAGTGTAAACTTTCTTAGCAGACTTCTCCATTTCCCTACAATCCTTATCAGAAGGCAAAAGTTTGGAAGAGAGCAAAAGCTTAGAAGAGACTGACACCTCAGCAGGATCAGTGGAAGGACATTGAAATAAAAACTGACAGTCCTCAGGAACCTTATTCAACCTATCCGGTTTCTTAGGAGTAGGAGGCTGAGAATCAAGAGACTTGAAAGTATCAATGAAAATATCTAACAAGGCAGCCAACACAGGAGTAAATGCCAATGGTTTAGGAGTATCCCCCTGAAGTAACATAATATCTGCTCTGAATATCAGACACTTGAGATGAATCACTGAAGTGTTTCAGCTATATGGGTTCTGAATGTGCATGACTTTTTACTTTTGAAGTCTTTATGGACAGATTCAGGCCAACAAAGCCAAATGCTACAAGCTGTGGACATGCATGTTTCGACCTTCTTATCACCAAAGGACAGTTCCTCAAAAGGAGACTTAGGGCTAACAGATTGCACTTTATCAGAACTATAAGCCAAAGGTGAAGGCATCTGTGAAGAATAAGACAAAGACCCCTCATCCAAACACTGAATCCTCATCCAAGGAATTTTGTTCTCTAAACCATTTAGAAGGGGGAGAGGTCCAAGGAGGAGCATGTATCAAAACCCCCCTGAGGAGGCTTTAGGGCCGTTAAGCAGAAAACAAGCCCTGAGTAATCTCCTATTGTTCCCTCTGAGTATCCTTAAGATGGACCGAAACATGCTTCAGTTTTTGTCTTTTTGTGGAAGGAACATCCGCCCTAACAAATAATGGAAGTTCTGACCCTTGGCGATATTCGATAAGAGAACCTGGAACCTCTGCCATGACCAGTATTTGTGGAATCCCTCTAGGACCCTCGGAGATAATCAACTGCAGTTACCTCTTGATGTCCAGAGCAGACACCTGCAAAGCCTCAGAGGATGTGTGGAAGGACAGCTCCATGTCGGTCTCCGACGGGGTCACGGCAGAGGAATCCGATGGAGATGGCGAATGACCTACAGAGCTATTACCTGCTTCTAGATGGATGTCCAGTGGAGGCCAGACAGCTAAAGAATCTGGTCAAGACTTCCTGGTCTTCTTACCTAGTGGGAGTATCTTGGGGTTAAAGGCTTTTCTGCCATGGTTGGACTAACTTTTTAAGCTACTGGTTTTCAAGATAAATAGCCAGGAAAGACAAATGTTATCTGAGTGTCTTAAGCACAAATGCCTTACAGATACTACAAGAGGTATGGTCGGGGGAAGCACCTAAATAAAAAAGATACTGTTTGTGAAGATCCTTATGGAGAATCTGCCTCCCACATTGACATTTTCCATTCATGGATGACATGAACTCTAGGTAGCAAAATAAAAAACAAGGGCAAAGAAAAAAAAAAAAAAAAGTAAGAGGCACATATGTGGTGGCTGAGTATTCAGTACAGCAACAAGGCATTCAGACCAACTAGCAAAAGTAGCGTTCAAACTGGCAAAAAAGAAGTTCTAGGTAGTTGTGTCCTTAAGTCCCTTTTATGCCATATGTTCTGTGGGGGGAGTATAAATGTGGCATACGGGCATGTACAAGATCATTAGGCTTTTGTATACTGGCTGATCGTCAGGCTGCCCTGGGCTAGAGATCCCTTTTTTGGATACTACAACAGTGATATAGAAGGGCGTTTACAAGAAAGACACTGCCAAGCTAGAGTTTTTCTGCGTTAGTGTCTTAAACTTCCTGTAATGGAAACCCATCGGATATATTCAAATGACCACTTAAGGGCAAAGCAGTGTTTCAGCTACATGGCTTCTGGATGCCTATGACATTTTCCTTTTAAGTCTTTACTTACAACAAAAACAAACCTCACTAGCTGTAGACATGCTTGGTTTCACCCTTTTTCTGAGTTCATAGTAGAATAAGTGGACTGTTTGGCTCTACTTTGTAACCACAGAGCTTAAAAATAAGTCTGAGGTCCATAAACATTTGAGTAACTGAAAAAATATCCCAAATAACAGTCAACCTAAATGGTTAAAGGATGCTACGGACAAATCATATGCAAAAATTGCAGACTTTGAAGTGAATTTTGCTACATATCCTAAGAAGCAACCACTCTGTCTTCAACTTGTATTTTTGCTAGTTTTAGTTTCCGTGCAATTTAGAAACATGTATGGGTTTTGTTCCTGTGATGCTGCTGGTTAGAAGCTTTTTGGGTCTTACTAAGGGTGGCGAATACGTTTTAAACAATTTTTGGCAGTTTAACTTTTTTTTTATATCACATGCAGAGGGCTGACTGGATGTTAGTGAGTTTTGAAGTTATTTTTTGTTGAGTAAGAAAAAGGCATAGAGCCAAGTACAAATTCTTGAAGTATTTATTTTGTTAGCCATGTGTGCGGGTTCTATGTTTTGGTTACTTTAACCATAAAAGTTTAGGACCATAATCTGATGGTAGTTGAAATTCTTACCTTTAGGAGTTGTTAGAGAAGGATTTTTTGATTTATGGTGTCAGAGGAAGAAATGGTGATTTATGGTATTAAGCTTTTTTTCTGAAATCTATCTGTCTGGCACACTGGTTAATTTTGCAAACTGTAGTTTCTGATGTGCATGGTTCGATTCTCTCAGCCCACATTTGCCTCCTGTGACCTTGAGCGAGTCCCTTAACCATACATTTTTCCTAGGTTACCCTGAAAATGGATTTGGTATCCATTGCTCCTACCCGATTAACACACAAGATTATTATTATTATTATTATTATTATTATTACTACTGAAATCTATAAAAACTGCTTTTATTTTTCTTTTTAGCTCCTACTCAAACCTCCACTACTATCAAGTCACCTATTTGCTTTTGTCCTCTTTACTCCTGCCAGCCCTGACATCACTGGACTCCAGGAATGTATGAGAGTCAGGGACTAAAGGCATCATCTAGTAGGTGTTAGGAGATTTTGTATGTTTATAAGATTGCTGCTTGTGTAATGTTCACTGTATTGGACACAGTGCAGGTGTAATCCTCTGTGTGTGCGCTGTATCCATGCAGAGTGCATTCTGTCTCTTTGGTAGGTGGGGGAAGAGGGTCCGATGTGCGTCAGTGAAATGGATCAGTTACATCACAGAGAAACTAAAGACCTCAGAAATATTACCACAAAAGGTGAACTACCCCGAATTATAAAAAGCTACAAAAAATTCTGCAAAATAAAACAAATCCAACATTGTTTGTAGGGTCAGTGCTACATGCACCTCCTTTTCTTGTTGTACTTAATCTTCACATTGGTGCAAGTTGAAGAAGTACATTATGGACTTTAAAGTGCACAATTGTGCCTCTTCTCTGAGATAAAGTAATGCCAGCCACTGCTAAACTACCGCTATTTTATTGACTGAATAAAGTTAGTATAAATTCACCTTCAAAGAAGAGCACCCTGAACTGTGAACTAAAATGCAGTGGCAAACATTTTGCCCCGTTGTATGGGATGAGGTACTAAAGGGAAGTATTGGTGAGCATTGTGCAGCGTTGCCTTCTGCAGGTGGAACTCCTGCAGTAGAATTTTGCCAATCCTTGCCCATAGTTTGGGTGAGTCTGCAATGCTCGTCTTTCCTCAGTAAAGTCCTCTGCTGCTCATGCCACTGATGAAATCCATGTCAGCTATAGCATAGTCAGTGCTTCATCTCTCTTCTTACAGGTGACCTGTCATTTGTTTTTGGTCAGCAGTGGTAAGAAACTCTACTGATGCACTTGAACTGTGCCACGGTGTGAAGCTGTTAGCACTTGAGGCAAATTACATTTTTTTATGTTATATCCAAGTAGGTGAGCATATTCTTCCAGTAATTTAGTTAATACAGATTGCAAGGATGAAATATAGCTGGCATTATGGATAATATAGTGGCTACCTTCTTTACATTAGGAATAGCTTATGTTGTAAAGGGGAGGATAGTAAAAAAAGTGTTACAGGTTTGCAGATGTGTAATTCTTCTATTTTTAGAGACTAGCGGTAGATGTCTTCTGGGTCCTTTGAGGCTTCTTGTGTTAGTTTAGCTAGCAGAAAAATCTTTAAATTTATATGGAGCTGCTTGCAGGCAAGTTGTGTGTTAGACTGCAGTTTTGTAAAACTAGGAAGTATTCAAAGGTGGAGTTCCAGACCTTCCCCCCACACTTTTGCTTTTGTGTCATTGTTCCCAAACAAAAGTCTGTCAACACTGCGTATTCAGTTCTGAGTGATATTTGCCATTGCGAAGAGCAGTTGCCCGCCCGTACTGTAAATTTGATCTGGGACACTCCTCCCAGTCTAGTGTCATTACCTCATTCTACCTAATCCAGGGAGAATGTTTGAGAAGGCCAACCCACTTAGTTTCTGCTCCTCCTTTCCACTTTACAAAAAAAAAAAAAAAATTTCCAAGCTCGTTTCCTGCCTTTCCTGTAAATAGTCTAGTCCAGATACAGATTTGCTGTATCCAGGACTGTTTGTAAACTTCTGAGCCCTCAAGCCTTTCTGTGTTGGAGGGAAGCCTTCTAGCTTAATTTTGTCTCTTAGAACTAGCCAGTTTTTTTAGTTTCAGCACTCAAATCTCTTTCTATGAGCTCAGCACTTGTTCAGAACTCATTGTATGCACTAAATAAACTACAAATTACTACAGCACTCAACTTTCCTCACTTGTCTAGAGGAAAACGTTTTTTAACACTTAATAAATAAGCACCTATCCAGGCATGTCTAAGGGTCAGCTCCCGGTGATTTCTCCTGTAAAGCTCTCTTCACCCAAGACTGGACTAGACAGTCAAGAGGAGAAGGTAAACACTTGCACCACACCACACTCATCACATAGTCCATCAAAACCTACACCACCAAAACACATGCAGAGAAACACAAAACACACACCTACATTCGCAGAGGCTCTCAATAAAAATCTGCCCAAGCAACAGGGACCTCCAAAGCAGAAACGCAAGCAACATCCACCCGCCCAACACAACCCAAATGACACATAGCCCACAAACTCAGTTTGCCACTCAACCACAGCCCATAAGGCATAACAGCATACCCAACACTTTAGTCATAGTTGACTCTATAGTCAGGCACACTGATGTTCCACTCACCAGGCTAAACAAGGCGAAAGTTACTCTCAGCTGCCTGTCGGGTGCCAGGATCTGCCACATAATGCACACACTCAGGTCACTCCACAACAAGTACAAATATGACTTTGCCTTTGCCCATGTTGGTGTGAAGGTTAAACTTCTTCTGGCTCTGCCAGGTCTGCTCTTCAAATTTTCCCTTAAGGAAGCTCTACTCTTAGTATAATCAGACTACTCACTATATTATAAGCCTAGCACTTGTTCTCAATACTTCTCTACTAAGTAAGCACTCTCGTACTAAGTAAAGCACTACATCTACTTACCACCCCTGTGAATATCCACTTCCCTTAAAGGTACAGCACTCCCTTATACTGTTCTAGCATGTCGAGTGGTAGATTACTGGCGTCCTCTCCAGTTCAGCTGGTCAATCTGGGTATCTTGAGACAATGCTACAATTGTCTCATCTACACAGACAACCCTCTACTCCTCCCAACAAACACAAATGCATGTGAGAGATGCAACTATATAGCCAAACTGGAGGCTGAACTCTCTCAACTCAGGGCTGGCATGACCAGACAGGAGGAGATGGTAACCACACACACAACAATCCCAGTCCCACATAGACCTACCACAACTGCAACACATAAAAACACAAAGACATACCCGGAGGCTCTAATAAAAAACTTACCAAAACAACAGAGGCTCCCAAAGCAGACATCCAAAAATGCACCACCTCGAAACAAAACACATGCAACACATACTTTAATAAATCAGTGTGTCAACCAATCACAGCCCTTAAGGCCAAACACCTTGCCTGATACACTAGTAATAGGTGACTCTATAGTCAGACACACTGATGTCCCGCTGACCAGGCTGAACAAGGAGAGGGTGACTGTGAGCTGTCTATCGGGAGCTAGGATCCGCCACATAACACACGCACTCAAGTCACTCCAAAGCAAGTACAAATATGACTCCGTCATTGTCCATGCTGGTGTGAATGACCTGAGATGTACCTCCCTGGACTACATGAAAAGAGTAGAGGAGCTCTCAGATTATGTAGCCCAGGCTGGTATGACCCTGACCCTGAGCAGCATCTTGCCCTCACCAAGAATGATACCACAATACAAAGACAAGATGATCAGCTTTAATAATTGGCTCAAGTACTGGTGTCATTCTAAGGGGATCCAATGTCTGTCTGCCTGGGATGACATGTTGGACAAGCCACGCTGCTTTGCAAGGGATGGCTTACACCTGTCACCACTGGGCTTCCGGATATTGGCTAAGGCTCTTGCCACACCCATAGTGCCTTTTTTAGGCAAGGCTCAAAAGACAAACCCACCTCCTTAGAAAACAAAAATGGAAAAAAACTAAGGGTAATGCTGCTCAACGCCAGAAGTCTAAATCTCAAGATGCAGGCACTTGATGCACTCCTCAGCATGGAGAACATCGACGTCTGTGCAGTAACTGAAACCTGGTTCAAGGCTCCTGAGAGCACCCCAGCGCTACCAGGCTATACCTCAGATCATGCTTTTCGGCCCCAAAACCCGGGCCGAACCACAAAGGGAGGGGGAGTGTCCATATTTATCAAGGACACCCACACCTCCATGTTAGTAGCAACACATGAAGCATCAGAGACCATACAGGTGCAACTAACCATAGGCAAAACTGCTATACAACTTGGTAGCATGTTACAGATCACTCTCCCAATCTCAAGAACCCCACTCAGCCTTCCTGAAGACATTGGAGGATATGAATGTATCACAAAATACCATCATACTGGGAGACTTCAACTACCCAAACATAGATTGGGTACATTATTCTAGCCCTAATACCCTAGCCCAAAGGTTCCTGGAATTCATAAATTCAAATGCACTGGAACAACTAGTCACCTCTCCCACTAGGGGAGATAATATACTAGACCTGATCATCACAAACATGAGGACAAAATGCTCCACACCGGAAGTATACCCCTCACTAGTGAGATCTGACCACAAACTAATCATCCTGGACATGCATATCCCACCTCCACCCCCAGCAAAAAAGACCACAGTGAAAAACTTCTCAAAAGCAGACTTCACTCTTCTTAAGACTGAGATGGTATCCTTTAAGCCCACTGTGCCAGTGGATACCACATCCCACAATGCCGAATCCTTCACAAATGCTTTCTATGGACATCTCCAAGAATGCATGGATCATGCAATCCCAAATAAATCCAAGTCCCACTCCACCAAAGGTAAGCGTCCTGTCTGGTGGACCTCAGCCATAAACAAATTGTATAACAAAAGAAGGAAGCTACTGCACGTCAGAGCAAAATCCCATGAAGGGAAGACATCTCTGATCAACATTAGCAGAAAACTACGTTCTCTCATAAAAACATCCAAGGCAAACTTTGAGAGAAAAATCGCTAAGGACACTAAAGATAACCACAAAGCCTTCTTCAGCTATGTTAGAAACCTGAGCGGAAACCCTCAGATATGCTCAGAGTTGGTTCACAACAACAAAGAATACACTGAACCCACTGACAGGTTCAGTGCAAATTTCTCCCCTCCCTCACCCCCAAAAGAAGAAATACTTATCCCAGCTGAATGTAATCTCCCTGTCATCTCAGATGTCCAAGTGAGAACCGCCCTAAACAAAGCAAAAAACACAGCATCAATGGGACCTGACAGTATCCCGGGTTGCGTGTTACGTGAACTCCAAGAGGAGCTAAACCCACACATAAAAATGCTATTTAACCTTAGCCTTACTTCGGGATATGTACCTGAACACTGGCATACAGCAACAGTGGTCCCACTCCACAAGGGGGGTGCCTCTACAGACCCTGGAAACTACCGCCCCATAAGCTTAACCAGCCTGGTCTGCAAAGCTATGGAAAGAATCATTATGGAACTCATAAACAGAGACATAGGGGACTTACAGACACTTTACCCCACCCAGTTCAACTTTGTAAAGGGCAGATCCTGCCTTTTAAACCTGGTTGACTTTTTTGAAACAGTCACTAGAGCCATTGATGAGGGCAAAGCAGTCCATACAGCATACCTGGACTTGGCTAAGGCCTTCAACACAATACCCCACTCAGGCATCATAGATAAGCTCAACAGCTTAAAAGTAAACCCTTATGTCACTAGATGGGTTGCAAACTGGCTAAAGGACAGAACCCATAAAGTTAAAATCGCTGGAGCAATGTCACACTCAAAGCCAGTCACAAGTGGTGTCCCACAGGGATCTGTCCTGGGACCCCTCTTGTTCAGCATTTATTTCTCAGATGTTAAAGCAAACATGGGAGGGCAATGGCTGACAAAGTTCGCAGATGACTGCAAACTAGGCGCCATAGTCGATACACCAGCAGACACATACATCCTATAAAAAGGCCTCACAGAAACGGACAACTGGTGCCGGAGTCACGGCCTTAAACTAAATGCCAAAAATGTATAGTCATCCCTTTGGGAAAAACAAAGTACCCACAAATGATCACATAGACAGCAACCCAATGAGTATGGAAAAAGTAATCAGAGACCTAGGGACCCAAGTCGACAGCGACCTCTCATTTGACACCCACGTTGCCAAAGTGGTTAGAAAAACATTCTACCTTGCACACCTTATCATGAAGGGATTCACATCCAGATCCAAGGATGTCATTGTACCCCTGTATTCCTCCCTCATCAGACCCATGATTGAGTACAATGCCCCATTTGGTATGTACCTCACCCGGCATTTGCAACAGCTGGAGAGACCACAAAAGTACCTCACCAAGAGGATCAAGGGTCTCCAACATATGTCTTATTCTGCCAGTCTAAAGAAACTTCAGCTCTATTCAGTAGCATACCGCCTGCTCAGAGGTGATCTCTGCCTGACGTACAAGGCCATGTCCAATCAGGATCTGATGGACATGCTCCACCTCAAAAAAAATCCAAATCCATCAGGACCACGAGAGCTAAAGACTTAAACCACGGCACAAGTATGAATAGGACATGTTGGAGGGATAGATTCATAACCCAGAGGCTTCCCATGCTTTGGAACAACATCCCAGTTCATATTAGGCAGAGCCCCTCACTGACTCTCTTCAAGAGAAATCTTGATGAGTGGATGGGAGATCGTAAGTTTACCCCAGGGGTCACATCTGTGTCACTGCTAGACAGAGGCACAGTAAACTAATTCTGTTATATAAGAGGACCTTCACTGTGTCACTACTAGACAGAGGCACAGTATTCTAAATTTATTCTGTACATTTTTTGTACCATTTCATGGGGTGGCAAAAGCCACATCACTATGGCTAGGCTTACAAATGCCCCAGGGAAGATAGCCTAGTACTATACTATGAAACTATGAATGACGTGAAACGCACCTCCCTGGACTACATGAAAAGAGACATGGAGGAGCTGTCCGATCTTCTAGCCCAGGCAGGTATGACCCTAGCCCTGAGTAGCATCCTGCCATCACCCAGAATGATACCACAGTATAAGGACAAAATAATTGACTTAAAAAATTGGCTAAGCTTCTGGTGTCATAGTAAGGGGATCCAGTATCTGTCTGCCTGGGATGACATGATCGACAAAGTACGATGCTTTGCCAGAGATGGCCTGCACCTGTCGACCTTGGGATTCTGGATACTGGCTAAGGCTCTTGCCACACCTATAGTGCCTTTTTTAGGCAAGGTTCAAATGACAAATTCACCACCGTAACAGGTACAAGCAAGCAAAATCTGAGGGTAATGCTACTCAATGCTAGAAGTCTAAATCTCAAAATGCATTCACTCTAGTCACTCCTTAAAATGGAGAACATCGACATCTGTGCAGTGACAGAGACCTGGTTCAAGGCACCAGAAAGCATCCCTGCATTACCAGGCTATAATTCATACCACACCTTTCGACCACCTAGCCCTGACTGAAACATTAAAGGTGGAGGCGTGTCCATATTCATTAAGGAGATCCACACCTCCAGGCTAGTTGCTCAGCATAATGCATCCGAGATTATCCAAGTGCAACTAACTCTGGGCAAGACCACAATCCAAATTGTAGCTTGCTACAGATCCCCCACCATGCCCCAGGATTCCCACTTCTCATTTCTTGATACACTGGAAAATATTAGGGTGCAACCTAACACCCTAATAATGGGCAATTTCAACTTCCCCACCATTAACTGGGAAAACTACTCGTGTACCAACTCTTGTGCTCAAAGTTTTCTAGAATTCATAAATTCCAATGCTTTGGATCAACTTATCCACACACCCGCAAGGGGCAGCAATAACCTAGACCTGGTCATTACCAACATGGGCAACTGGTGTTCCACACCAGAGGTCAATTCCTCATTGATCAGATCCGACCACAAGCTAATCACCCTAGACATCCACATCCCACCCCCACCCCATTAGGAAAACCACCGTAAAAAATTTCTCCAAAGCCAACTTCATGCTTCTTAAGACAGAAGTGGCAAACTTCATGACACCCATGCTGTCGGGCAATAGAGGCACGAGTGCTGAAGCCTATACAAATGCACTTTATAAGCACTTACACGAGTGCATGGATTGTGCAATCCCTAACAGAAACAAGGTCCTATCCTTCAAAAAAAGGAAGCAAATCTGGTGGTCCCCTGCTATAAACAAACTCTACAACAGAAGAAAGAAACTGTTGCCCAAAAAAAAAAGAGTAAAATCCCATGATTGGAGGAACTCCCTGGTCAGCCTCATAAAACCCTCCAAAGCTAGCTACGAAAACAAAATTGTCACTGATTCTAAAGACAACCACAAAGCATTCTATAGCTATGTCAAGAATCCTAATGGCAACACTCAGATCTGTTATGAGTTACAGCACAATGGCACTAAATATACAAATCCAACCGATATTGCCAACATCCTGGCAGATGGGTTCAGTGCTAACTTTACCCATCTGTCACCCCTTAAAGGGCTCATCTCTATACCGGAAGAATGCAAAGTTCCTGTAATCACGGCTGCAGAGGTAAAAAAACACACTCTCCAAAGCCAAGAACACAGCATCCATGGGACCTGACAACATCCCAGGCTGTGTTCTACACGAACTGGCACCCCACCTAAGTACCATGTTCAATCATAGCCTCACCTCAGGCTTTGTGTCCATTGAATGGTGCACAGCAACGGTTATCCCACTGCACAAAGGGGGAACCATGACAGACCCCGGGAACTACCACCCCATTAGCCTGATGAGCCTGGTCTGCAAGGCTATGGAACGTATCATCATGGAACTTATAAACAATGACATTGGTAAACTCCAAACTCTGGACCCTACTCATTTCGGGTTTGTAAAAGGCAGATCATGTCTACTAAACCTGACAGACTTTTTTGAAGCGGTCACCAAAGCGGTAGATGAGGGTAAGGTGGTTCACACAGCCTATCTAGATCTTGCCAAGGCTTTCAACACCATCCCCCACTCTGGAATTATAGATAAACTCACTAAACTAGGTATACATCCCTATGTCACAAGATGGGTTGGCAACTGGCTCACTGACAAAACCCACACTGTGAAAGTAGCAGACTCTAAATCCAGCTTTCATACCAGTGACAAGTGGAGTACCACAGGGTTCAGTCCTGGGTCCTCTCCTGTTTGGTATCTACTTCTCTGAAGTACAGGCTAACTCAAAAGGTCTTTGGCTAACAAAGTTTGCAACAGTAGTCTCTCCTTTGATAATCACATTGCCACAGTAGTCAAGAAAGCCTGTGTGGCACACCTCATCACAAAAGATTTCTCATCCAGGAAAAAAAGAGGTCATTGTTACCCTGTACTCATCACCCATTAGTCCCATTATAGAGTACAACGCCCCTTTTGGTATGTACCTCACAAGACATCTACAACTGGAAAGGCCACAAATACCTCACAAAGAGGATTACCAGCCTCTGATAGATGCCCTATGCAGACCATCTCAAAAACTCCAGTTTTACTCAGTCTTATATCGCCTACACAGAGGCGATCTCTGCCTAACATACAAAGCTATGTCAAACCCAGAGCTGTTGGACATGCTCCACTTAAAGAAATCCCAATCCCTCTGAGGTACACACTCTAGGGACCTAAACCTTGTCACCACAATAAACAGAACATGCTGGAGGGATGGATTCCTGTCCGAGAGATTTCCCATACTCTGGAACCAAACTACCTATCTATATCAAACAAAGCTCCTCATTAGCAATGTTCAAGAAAAATCTTGATGATTGGATGGGAGATAGGAAATTTACCCCAGGGATAACTTCTGTGGATCTGCTCGACAAGTGCACAGGAAAATAATTGTCTTGGGTGGCGAAAGCCAGGGTACTGTTTGAATAGGCTTATATAGGCCCTAGGGCCAGTAGCCTAGTACCTACCTATAAACCTATGATCAGACACATAAAAGCCACTTATATTTAACTCTGACCTTATTTTCTCCAATTACATGGATGAAAGCAGCACTTAGCTTGACAAAAAAGTTTACTTGCCATTTTTTATATGTAGTGTTGCACCATACCTGCTCTTAAAGATTTTTTTTATTTTAAAATATATCTTCTGGGAAAGCATTTCCTATTGGATGATATGTATGCTTCCTACCACTTTACAAATTTCCGACAGGACACAGTCACCGGATGTAAAATTGTGGCCAGTGACTAGAGTGTGTACTGCTAATTTGCATTGTACAAGATGAGGCCGATTGCTTCATGAAATGGGAAAAAGTTGAGGTGGGGAAAAAATGAAAGTAATTCATTTGTATGCAGTAAAGCTATTATATTCCATGCTGAAATCAATATATGGTGTGTTGTGTGTGGGCTTGTGGGGGGGGGGGGGGCTGGAGCTACTGTTTAAGTGATTAGTTCATTTACTCTGATTCTAACTACCTACATTACCTCTGTAATATTTTCTTGCATGTGTGTATTCAGTCCTTACCAACCTGTCTCTTCCATTCCCTGATCTCTTTGCCATCACTTTTAATTTCTCAGTCCTACCCAAGCCTAGCCAAACCTTTGGAAACCAGGTTCTTCTCTCAGCTTTCCATAGAGCTTCATTTCCCACCCCTTTCATTAAATGTTCCTGTATTTCCTGCTCTTCTTTTGAGCTCCTTCTACTTTAATTCCACAAAAACAGGAGGTCCAAATCCTTTGTTTTTTTTTCCCCGTGTGTCTTTCACCACTATTTTAGCACACCCTCCCATGACTTTTCTTTTCCTGCATTTATGGATTTGACACCGACTTCCCTGTCAGCATCTCAACATTTGTTAGCTAGCCACCACCATTCTTTTCTTAATATAACCAATATTCTATGCTGTCTATGCAGAAACTTTAGTGTACACCCCCTACTGATCCACAGGATGCCACCTTTATCACCATCGTCCATATTTCCTCACAAAACTCTACCTCTGTCCTCTTCACAAGCCCAATATTTTCTCAGTTGCTCTATTCCTGTATTACCCTATTTCTGCTGCTTGCTCCATAGTTTTATAAACTGCCCATAGTCTGCCCTTCCTCACCTCAGTCCTATTCCATTCCATCTCTAATATCTGCCACCCCCCATCTTTAGACTTCTCGACTCCTTTCTTTCCTTTGTCTTCCCTTGTTCACTTTAATGAACTGTCTATAAAATAGCCCTTTCAGATTAGTCCAGGGGGCTCAGATCCTCACCACAGACCCCTCAGAGCCTGCATGCTGAGTCCATGAGGCAGTCTTGTGGGTCCAGGGCATATGGAACCTGGACTTGATAAACAAACATATAAATATGTAAGGAACAGTGGCAGTTGTTTAAACTCTTAAAGCATTCAAACACACATTGACTTAATGAGACCCATGACATCCTTACATATACAGTACCATGATGATGTGGTATATCACCAAGCATGGCTAATACCCATTCTTGCATCTTACACAGACTGGCTCTACAGGGCTGTGTGAGATAAGCTGGGAGTCAGGTTTGACCCTCAAGGCATGTTACTTTCCATCTCAGGAGAATGAATTAGCAGACAGGCTGTGCAGGTCACATTCGGACCTTAATGACTGTGTGATGAGCAAGAATATGTTTCTGGATTTGACCTACGGGTGGGTTATGTCAAACATAGACCTTTCTGATTCTACAGAAGACAGGCAATTCAGGAGGTTTTACTGTAGGAGTCTACAAAAGGGGATAGCTCTCCTTACCTTGGGCAGGTCTGTTTCTCTATGCTTTACCTTCCATAACCTCTAATCCCAGCTTAATGATCACAGAGGATGGCATTTTTTTACCCCAGGCTGCACTGTTTCTGTTTTCTACTAAGTCTGTACCCCAATCTGAGCACTTTAAGCACTCATCCTTTCAAGGCACATGCTTCCAAAAGACATACTGAATATATTATAAGGGAGACTAGAAAACCAAACACAAGGAAATCATGCTAGCAGACTGTAAGAGGTTTTCTGTTTGATACCTTGCTTGAGAACAGGACTTGTAATTCAGTCTGTCTGTGTTTCCGAACTGTCTGTGAGACATTTTCAAAGCAGGAGTTATCTTATGTTTCTCTGAGGGTATTTTTCAGATACATCACTTGTCTGTCTTTAGACCCCCTTGTATTCCCAGCTACCAGTTAAGCTGTTGTCAAAGGGGGTACTTGGCTTAGTCCACCCAAATGGGCAAGACAATGTTTTTTTTGGCAATTACTTTGGCCAGAATAATCTCTAAAAAATCTCTAAGCCCTAATATGCAAGAAATCCTTTTTGATTTTTCAAAAAGCCAGGCTCACTTTATCAACTAACCCTACTTTTGTACCTAAGGTATTACAAAACTATACTTGAATCAGGCTTCACACCTACCCATTATGTTCACAATTCCCCAGAGCAAAGTGGAAGGAAACTGACCTTTGCATGTGTATAGACAACTGCAAAATTTCATCTGGCCATAATGAAAGTAATCAGAAAGTCAGATTAGTTATTTGCCAGCTTTGCAAGTGGCAGGAAGAGAGGAAAAGCTGGTTAATAATGACACTCCATGAAAAAAGCTTGTTCAGTCTATTTTTTCTCCTTCCATGGAAAATATGTACCAAGCCATGTAAAGATCCATTCCACTAAAGTTGTGTCAGCGTCCACAGCATTCCTGGGAGGAATACTTAGTACCCAGTCCATTTTGGAAGCAGCATCCTGGTCTACTATCCACACTTTCTCCAGACATTGTAATTTAGTTTTCTCATCTAGACCCAGGGCAGATTTTGCCATGGCCAACCTCCAGATTCTGCTGTCCTTGTAACCTACTCAGGTTGAGAGACCTGTAGTTATATGTTCTGGAACTCCTCTCTGAAGTGATGACTGGACAGAGGATAGTACATTGAATGTAGTTGTTGTTGTTTGTCTTTCGGCTTTTCCCAGTTAGGGGTCGCCACAGCGGAACTCCGGTCCGCTAATGATTGACAGTTGTCTTTTTTTTATGGTGTCGAGTTGCCAGCCCGACGCCCAACCTTCAACGAAGACATGCCCATTCAACACATGTTTTTAGAATGCCCACTCTACCGCGGGGAGGACATGCAGACTCCACACAGAAGGCACTCTCAACCCAAGCCGAGAATCAAACGGGAGAATCTCTTGCTGTGAGGCAACAACGCTACCGCTGCACCACCGCAGAAGTCTGTATATTAAGAACCTGTGAACATTGTAGATGGCTTTGTACATTCACTGTTGCAGTACCCGTTTCATTCCACCATATACTCTGCTTTCCTACTTCAACATCATGTGGTTGAGGTAGATTCCATCCTCACCTTATCCCTCCATGTTTCCTCTCTTTTTCCACCAGGAACCCTCCTTCCTCTGTCCCTGCCTAGAGTTCAGAGAGGCAGGCAGATGCAAATGGGTGGTCATTGTCCCCATGCAGATGTATTCCGTAGTCCACTTGTGCTTTGGTGCATTGGAAAAACCTTGTCCAGTATAAGCAAGAAAGATTTATAGATGGTATCAGCCAGTGCCTTTTTTATACCACCAAAATACTGACATCTGAGTGGGAGGGAGTAGGCATGGCCCGTAGAGGAAATGTAGAGCTCTGGAGGTCAAGCTGGCCATTGGGCTTAAGCGGGAAAAAATTATAACTGCCACATTGAATAAACTTTCACATCTAGAATTTATGTTATGTTCTTCATACAGCTATTCTTTTTTCCCCCACTTTTGTCCCAAACTGACTTTGGAGGGTACACATAAAGAAGCTGCCTTTTGGGGGCAGGAGTGATGAGGCATGTTGTGTATATTTATGACAATCTTTTGAAATATATTACTACGGCCTTTTGTTCTTTCCTTCTCACCCCCAGTCTAACAATAGGGACACCAAAGGTGTACACAGAAGGTGATTCTGTTTTGGGAGGGGAAATAAGGAAGCAGGCATTATCCCTATTATAATTTATTTCTCAGTTTATTGGGACCTACTGTTTTGCTAGCTTTGAGCAGTGAGATTTGTACAAAACGTATTTCATTCTCTGGAAAACAAAAAAGACTAAGTATCTTTAAATAATCTTAAATTTTGTTCAGGCCATCATTGGATCAAAAGGCTGGTAAAAAGTTGCAAAACGCACTGCACAGCACTTCTAGAATCTGATTGCTTTTGAAAGCTTAGAGGCCTCCAGATGCACATATTAATTCAGTTATCTCTCCACTTACTACAGTGCTATCTTAGCCTGCAAGGATGTGTTGAAAGGAGCGAGGAAAAAGCTGAAGAGTAAGACAAAGTAAGAAAACACTAGAAAGAAGTAGCCTCCCTCAAATGTATGGTTAGTCCAGCACATGGAGAAAATTGGGGGGGGGGGCACTTTTAAGGTGTGTGTGTGTGTGTGTGTGTGTGTGTGTGTGTGTGTGTAGGGGGCAGTGTGGGTAACAGCCTTTACCCAAAGTTCCATTACATCTAAGGCTTCCCTTGTCTCCTATCCATGTACATAGCCTACCAGACAACCATGCCCATGCTCCATCAAATGTTAACATTTCAGTTTGCATGAGTTAACACTGCATAGTACAAGGTAATGTTTTGCCTAGCAACTCTGCAGCATAGCACATTGTAACTAATTCCTGAGGTCTTCCTTCAGAGCCCTTTTTATGAAACCCAGTTATCCTAGTTTAGGATTCAATATTATCACTGCAAGTTTTTTATTTTTTATTTTTCTTTGTATTTCAGTAATTACTCTTGCCTTTCATTTATGTCATCTGATTTCAGATCCCACAGACATTCTGCATCATTTGGTAACTTCAAGAAAGGACAAATTACCCTCTCCTCCACCCAAGGACTTCAGGGTTATGAGTGAATATGTTGATTAATAAAATTAAATTGAATAAGTAAAATATTTGTTAGGTTCCGCAGGTTTTAACCCTGCCGTCATAGACGTGCGATAAATATTGCCAGTTTGTTTCTATATTGCCGCATGCAATAATTTGTACTGAATGTATCTACTTTCACTTAGACCTGACAAAATATTACATGAAATGCAGCCAGTTGAGTATGGCACACACAACATCAAATGTTGTGTATATTTATGTGTAATAATATGATACAAAAAGATGGTGTACATCAATATTGTTTTTTTTTATGTCTCACTTTTCTGGCTTATGATGAGTAGCTTGCCTTCAGTATTTATTTCTGTAATTCCCTGCTGAAAGTCTCTTTGTTGTTAGGTTAATTCTTGGCAGTGGAAAATCAGGATCCCTAGTGGTACTAGGACACTGTTGTAAGCCTTGTTTTGGTGAGCAGTAGTCTGTGTCTGCTCAGTTTCCATTAGATGGTTTAAGATAATAAACAAGGACTACTTCCCTTGAATGACCTCACTTAATAAATTAATTGCATTTCACAACTGATTCTGCTTACTTTGTTGTATTCGCTAGCATTCATTGCCTTCATTACTACTATGATTTCTTTGTTTCTCTATGACAGGAAACAAATCACTCTCCATAGCCACACAGTCTTGCGGCAGTGTAAATCTGGCGCCTTTCAGGAGAAAGGTGGTTAATAGTTTTTGATCTTATTATTTTTTTAGCTGTCTACTCTAGTACAAGCCCTGCATTTCTGTCTGTCTATAGTATTGTTCTGTTGTAGAAGTGCATATCAGAAGGACAAAGCCTACTACTATCAAAGTGGTAAAGGGACTGCATTACACTTATGTCAGCACAGCTTGGCTGACATCAGGAGGTGCGTCCTCCTCTTCGCCATTGTTACTATTAGTAGTATTAATATTATATTTTAAATGAGAGGAGTGCTACTGTAGCAGCACCTTATTGCTTTTGTAAATATTCCGTTTTCAGCCTTGTGGCATTCTTTGAAGCAGTAACAGCAGTACTTGAAGGGCTAACAGTACCTGCTCCAGTGTTGACCTTAATAAAGCAATGGACACTGTCCTACATATGGAAACACTCGACAGATTAGTTACATTAGATATCACTTAATAAGTAACTGAACAGGATAAATATTGAAACAGCAATCTCCAGTGATGTCCTGCAGAGATCTGTACTGAGGTCACTGTGTTTTTGGACTATTGTTCTCAGATGTAAAAGTGGGAAGTGGTGTATTAATAACCATTT